>NW_015170309.1:475994-482910 GCF_001447785.1 Gekko japonicus | reverse complement strand
TAGTAAATATTGGAAGTTAGTCAAAGGAATTTTAAGTGAAAAATGACACACAGAGCAAGGCTGCAGGATGCCCTGCCCCCCCCCCCCCTCTTTTCAAAATCAACAGAAAGCACTCTCTTCTTAAGCACTTCTTTTAAACAGCTAAGACTTAAAGAGCCAATCAATTTTTGCCATAGTTAATCATTCAGAAGTCTTGGCCAAACCGTTTTTTAAAAAGCCAAATGCTCCTTGTGTACGTATTATATTGTGATGAAAAAAAGGTATAGTCCCTGTCCGTTTTGTGGTGCAGCCTCCATATATCAAATAAATCATTGTTCTTCATTATTTTTTCCATCTGAGTTGTTGTTTTTAAAGGCCTCTTGTTTGAGGTTGAGTTGGCTTTTGGTTTGCCTATTTTCTTATCCAAAGTGTTATGCATAAGAGAGTTAAAATCACCTCCTAATATAAGCGACCCCTTTTTAAATTTTTGAAGTTTATCTATAGTTTGCTCTATAAAGGTGTTTTGGTGTACATTAGGTGCATATAAAGTTGCGAGGGTCATATTCTCATTATTTAATATTCCCTTTAAGAAGAGGTATCTTCCATTGTCATCTGATTCCATTTCTAAGATTTTAAAGTTTACATCTTTGGCTATTAAGATTGCCACACCCCTAGATTTAGAGGTACCCTGGGCTAGCTTTTGTATTGAGAACCAAGCCGAAGGCAAGGCATAATTTTTATTTTTTATATATGTTTCCTGTAGGAAGACTATGCTTGCTCTCTGTTTATAAAGATCCCTTGCTATACGCTTAGCTTTAATGATATTATTTATTCCTCTACAGTTGAGCGTTACAATTTTTAATTCAGCCATCCTTTTCAAACAAAGGAGTGTTTATCCCATAAAAAAATTTCTTTGTGAGGACCTGTTTTCCACTAAACATAAACCTTTTTAATGTGTCTTCAAAGCATTTGTCATAACCATCAACTTTGTAGCAAATATCAGCCTTTCCAACCAGTCTTTTAGTCATGTATTTAGTACAGCTTATGAAAATAAGTCTTACCAAAATATAACACAAATATATATTTTTGTAAATATAATTCAAAAATTTACCAATTTCTTCTTGGTATTTTGGATATTCCCATTTGTTATTATGTAACATATATATTTCCAGTTTTTCCAAAAATATAACGCTAGTTAACCCAACCATTAAGTATTTAAACTTTCTTTTAACCATAAACCTTTCCCCCTTCCCTCTCCTCCCCCCTCCCAAGTGAATAACATCATTAAGAAAAAAGATAACCGTTTTCAAAAAACCCCTCCCCCCCCCCTTTCCCACTGTTGTACCTTCGGGTGCGGGAGTTACTCGCACAGAGCCATAGAGGCTCTTCCGGAAGGTTTGACTGCTTCACTAATAAAAAGAAAAAAACGATAAGTACTATTACCATCGGGGTTTCCTATCCCCCTCCGACCCATTTCCCCCCCCCTCCTCCAGAGGTAGATATAAACAATTGTTAATACAGCCATCCACTTTAGTTAGAGCAAAGAAAATTAGCTTCATTTAGCGAAAAAGAAGGTACATAGAAGATTACTTATAGTTGCACACGACGTCGAGCCGGAGTGCGGTTCCATTTGTGAGGTGATCCATCCTCTTCCCGCTTGCGTTTTTTTTGTAACTCGTCAGTGTCCATGGTCTCCGGTACTTGTAATCCCAAGTCTTCCAGTAAAGCCAAACCGGACTCCAGATCTTCTGCTTGGAATGTAGATCCTTTAATTCGGACTTGAAGGTATCCTGTCACAGTCCATTTGTATCTTATCTGAGCTTCCTGAAGGCATTTTGTTATGGGTTTGAGGTCTCTCCTTAATTGCAGGGCTTCTGGTGGTATATCTGGAAATACGGAGATCACCTCAGTATTATATTTGAGAGGACCCTTGGTTTTGGCTTCTTGTAAGATTCGTTGCTTTATTGGCAGGTCCAAGAACTCAGCCGCTATGTCTCTGGGTCCCTTCCTTTTTTCATTGTTCTTTGGACCTAGCCTATATGCCCGGATTAACATCGGAGCAACTCCATCTTCAAAGTGTATAGTATTTCCGAGCCAGGTGGAGAGAAAGGAAGTAAGTTGCTCGTTCCCTTCTGCGAGTTCTGGGATCCCTCGAAATTTCAGAAAGCGTTCCCTGGAGCGATGTTCAATTATTAGTATACGTTCTCTCGACCAGTCTTGATGTTTTTGTATTTTCTGAATATCGTTTTGATTTGTTATGGCAGTCTCAAGGGCCGTATCTGCTAGTTGCACAGCATTTTGTATGGAGGCTTTCACCGATTCCAATTGCTCTGCCATTGGTTTCAGTATTTCATGCAGGTTTTCAAGGATCTCCATTTTGAATTGCGTTAGGGTTTCTTTTAAGTCTTCTTTCGTTATCATTTGGGTTCCTGAGGCATTGCTCTCGCCTCCGGTCGCCATTTTGTCTCTGCTTGTTGTTGCTGGTCCGGATTTTTCGTTCGTGTTTGGGTGATTGAAGAGGCTCTTAAGCCTGTATATTTGTTGCTCTTCTGGCTTTAGTCGTTTTTCGTCATTCTTTCCCATATTTTGTCTGCAATATTTGTAACGTAGAGGCTGTTTATTCTCGAGGAGGAGAGGGAGAAGGTCTGGAGCGAAGCTAGAATGCGTCCGCCATTAACAGCCGACGCTCCGCCCCCCCCAATTGTTTTTGTACACCCCCTACTGACTGAAGGTGGCAACAATTGGCTAGCAGAAGCTTGTGGATATTTGTGGATGGAAGCTGGGAGGTGTTTGTGTATGGATGAAAAGTGAATATGTGAAAAAGTGGAACCCTGGGTGCCTGTCCTTTCAGATGGATGGAGCTTGTTTGTGTATGGATGGAGAGTGAATATGATGGGCTGAATGTGGGTGTGAATATGGATGTGACTGTGATGGGCTAAATGAGTGTGTGGGTGTAAATGTGATGGGCTGACTGGGGGTATGAATGGGGGTGTGAATGTGGGTGTGAATGTGATGGGATGAGCTAAATGGATGTGTGGGTGCGAATGTGATGGGCTGAATGGGGGTGTGGATGGGAGTGTTCTATTGCTGGCATGCGTGGCACACTGGCAATGCTCCCTCTAAGCTGTGGAGTCTTGTGAGAAAAAAAATCTACTTTGTGAACTACTGGCATTAAAGTTGTGAGTGAGTGATTTGGCTACTGCATAAATTAGTTTTTCCTGGAGCCATCCTTCCTGAGCTAAGGCAAAAATGTGTGAGCCATAGGCTAAAAATCTGTGAGCTAGCTCACATTAACTCAGCTTAGAGGGAACACTGCACACTGGCATGTATGGTTGATGGATGAATGATGATGGGTGAATGGGAACTATTAAACACTCATGGGTTGAAGTCAGTGAATGTGGGCTGATAGCTGCCAGTCGATGTTGGCCAACCAAAGGTGGTGGAAGAGCCTGGAGGATGCCAGTGGAGGGAAGTGCAGGAGCTGGCCTGCTTACTCTGGTTTGCCTTGCAGGGATGTCCCAGGATGGAGTTTTAGTTAGGTGAGCCTGCAAGCCATCAAGAGAGTTGTGATGCTTAATGCAGGTGAGTAAAGTTCCCCAACTCCTTGCCCTCCCTTCTTCCCCTCCTGATCTCCATTCTTCTGCTTAGCCAAGGAGGCCTTGTCACCTGCTATCTTGAAAGGATGGCAACCTCAGGGACCGTCTGGCAAACTGGATTAGCAAGATGAAAAGAAAGAGGAGGAAGGAACAAGTCCTTGTGTGCTGACTTGTTTATTATGATACAGCCAGTATGAGATAGTGGTTGGAATGTCACAGTGGGATGCCCTGGGTTCATATCTTCACTGAGCCACAGTGCTTCACTTTTGGCTCTGGGCAGTCTCTGTCACAGATGGGTGTTTTCTTCCTTTGGTTAAAGAGATTTTAGACCAACACAGCTTACCCTACAATTAGTTCTTCACCAGCAGCTGATTTAGGATAGACAGACCATGGTTGATGTTGTCAAGTAAGATGATGTAAGAACCCGGAAGATGCCGTTAAAGAGGAGGGGAGGACATGGATTGTTTGCCATGCATTTGCCTCACAGGGATATCTGAAGGGGAAGTTTTGGAGAAGGAGAGCCTTCTATAAGGTACAGAGGACCACAGCACTGTATCTGGAATAAGAGAGGTTGTAGAGGGTAGTAAGCAGTCTGTGTGAGTGGACAAGAGGCATCACCCCCCTTTTATGGTATCCCTTGGGGAGATCTAGGCTTGTATATGATTAAATCCATTTATTTGAGCTTTTGAGGACTCCCCAGTAAATCATTTGCTTTTCAGAATCTTACCCATCTAAAATGTTTTCACCCTGACATTCCTCCAAGGAACTCAGGAGCAGCATGCATAGTTCTCCCATCCTTTACTGTGTCCTGCTCATTGTGGGGGTGAAAGGATGAACATGGTGAGGACACACCAACTTGTATTTTGAGTAAAAAATAATATTGTTAATTGTGTTTGCTTCTGTCCTTTATAAAGTTTATATTTCCAGTACTTGGCATTACATTTTATGGCATGCATGGCCCGGCCCAACAAAGTGACACTTAGATCAGACCCTTTCCTTGTAACAAATGTGTTTGACATCTCTGGTGTAGAGCATTATCCCTTTATTTTGCTCCTGTGCCTAACGTAACCCCAGGCATTGAAGAAAATGGCAGAACTACCCAGTTTACAGTTTCACAAATAGTAAAAAGGGGCTCACCAAGTGGTATGGTACTGCTGTGTGTATTTTAACAAAACTTTTTGGAAGTCCTAATAGCCCAAATGTTCTTATTTGTGGGATTATTTCAGGCATAAATTCCATTATGAGGAAGAGAGAATAAGAAGAGAAGAGATTGGATTTATACCCCATCCTTCACTACCCAAAGGAGTCTCAGAGTGGCTTAAAAACCCCTTTCCCTTCCCCTCCCCATAACAGACACCCTGTGAGGTAGGTGGGGCTGAGAGAGCTCTGACAGAAACTGTTCTTTTTCAAGAACAGCTGTGCCATAACTATGGCTTGCCCAAGGTCATCCAGCAGGTGCAAGTGGAGGAGTGGAGAATCAAACCCAGTTCTCCCAGATTAGAGACTGCGCACTTAACCACTACACCAAACTGGTTCTAGAGTAACTAGAGTTTTGACTGATATGGGAATATATGCTGAACTACACTTTGTGCATAAACTGTCCAGTCCATCTGAAGCATTTATTTCAGCAGTTATGTAAAAATGCTGCCAGTTAGTTCTTCTTCATTCCTGAGGAAGCTAATGTACATTATTCTGCATTGGATCAAAATGATGCCCCTCCCATTTCTGAAGCTGTGCTTCACCAAAGAACCACATTTTCAGCCAAATGTACAATACTTTTTGTTACCAATATAGTTGGGCTTATGTAAAACCATGAATTCAAATACGTTGATATAGGTCAGCATCTCTTGATGCTGGTTATGTAATGCTATCATTCTGGGTGATGCTTTGTTTTCCTAGCTGCTATTTCTAGCTGTGTGATGAGACATTTAATTTTAAAGACAGAATTCTCCCATTGTCCACTGGCACCTACAGTTTTTCAGTGCTATTCATGGCATTTGGCCGAAGGCCTACAAGAGTCTTTTACTAATCTATTTTCTTAATGTGTTTGTTTGGGATTAACACTGTGAGACTGCTTAAAACATATTAGTCTAGAAATGGATTGCATTTTCAGCATATTGATCTTTCCCACAGCTTTGCTGGGAAAGACTGTCATTTTTAACAAGGTGTCCTGTATTTTTTAAGCAATGTCTTGCCCTATTAAATTTGACCCATTGATTAATTTGATTTGGGATTAGGAAACCAAGATAATTTAAAGTGCGCCTAACACAATCCAAAAGCTACAAAGTCAGAAGGGTGGGGATAGGTTTCTCTTCTTAAAATAATTGCAACTGAACACAATCCATTTATTAATAAGCAAAATGGAGGTTTCAATATAGCAGGACTTTCTTATCAAACACCTTTTCCTTATAAAGTGATAACGAAGAACTGAATACAGGTGCTGCCAACTTCACAACAAACATGTTAAGCAGAGAATGATGCTACTTTTGTAGCTAAGCTAGATTCAAGTCCATTAGCAACGAACATGAAATTGCGTAAACTCCATAGGACGGTGGAAGACAGGAAGGCCTGGCATGATGTGGTCCATAGGGTCGCAAAGAGTTGGACTCGACTGTGCAACTGAAAAACAACAACAACAACAACAACAACAACAAAGCACTTTAGAGACCAACAAGATTTTGGGAGGAATAAGCTTTTGAAAGGCAAAGTTCCCTTCATTAGAGCTTTGACTCTTGAAAGCTTACACCCTGGAAATCTTGTTGGTCTCTATGGTGCTGCTGGACTCAAATCTAGCTCATCTACTGCAGACCAACATGGTTAACCTCCAGGAACTATTTCTTTAGTCACGATCACTATTTGGCTGAGCCTCAGATCCCCTTACATCACAGCCATCTGAACTGAACAGTGTGCTGAACAAAATGTGCAATAGCTGTGATGGGGGAATCTCATTTCCCTTTGCCTTCAACCATTTTTGTACCTACACAAAAAGTGAAATTAATTCTCCTCCCAGGTTATGGGTGGTCAGGTGAAGTGGAGTGGGGACAATATCTTATAAGGCTGTGCAAAAAAAAGTGTGCACAAAATAACACCAACTTTGATGAACACCAACCAGTAAGACTTTTAAAAAACAGTGACCTCTATCCAGCCAGCCATACATGGTGCTTTCTTGCATTCCTCCTTGCAGCCCCTAGTTTGTGTGATGCATGTGGAGAAATAGTCAACAATGGGATAAGTGGGCTGAAATGAGAAAGGACAAAGGGTGAAATCTCTTTCCTTTTCTGCAAATGCAGTGCTGCTACAGAAAGAGCCCCACTGATAACTTCCCCCACCAATGGACAGAG
>NW_015170309.1:457401-475433 GCF_001447785.1 Gekko japonicus | reverse complement strand
AGCTTGTATTTCTCACCTGGAGGTTGGCAACTACACCAACACTCAGGGCCAGAAATCAACAAAGATCCAGTGTAAGAAAGGCTGTTTTCATAACTTAAAATAGACAACTTAACATTACTGAACATTTTGCATGTTAATTAATAATCCATAAAGTTTATACAGCTCAAACGTTGGTTGTTGCAAGTCCTTAGGAAGTGGTGCATACAACATCTGACAATAAGTAATGAATATACAGAAAAGCACAATTGTTTTATTGCACTGGTACAAATGCACCCAAGAAATCAGAAGGAGATTGCGTCTGGGATGGGCAGCTATGAAGGAGCTAGAAAAGATTCTTAAGTGTAAGGACCAATATCAAGTTAATTCATGCCACAGTATTCCCCAATACTATGTACAGGTGTGAAAGCTGGACAGTGAAGAAACCTGAAAGGAAGAGAGTAGATTCCTTTGAAATGTGGTGTTGGAAAAGAGTTTTAAGGATACTGTGAAATGCTGAAAAGACAAAATAAGTGGATTCTAGATCAAGTCAAGATTGAGATTTCTTTAGAAGTTAAAATGACTAGACAGAGGCTATTGTACTTTGGTCACATTATGAGAAGACAAGAGTCACTGGAAAAGACAATAATGCTAGGAAAAGGCTGCTTAAGGAGACACCTTGGAGAGTTAGGGAGAAAAGAAAGAATTACAACATACTGGCAAGCCTATTAAGATGAAATGATATAATGTACAGATGGCTGATACCAGAAGGACTGCTCTTCATATATAAAGAAAGAAGACAAAGAATTGATTCCATTTTTAAGATTGAAAACTTCCTGGAAAAATATGGTGAAGACCTAGGCTGGCAACAGGAAGAAGATGAAGATGAAGAAAGAAAGGAAGAAGAGGCAGAAGGGGAAGAGAACGGACATACAGTAGAGAAAGAAAAACAGGAAAAACCTAAACAGAAAAGAGTGAAGAGATATGCAAAAATACCTGCATCACAAATGACAACTAGATACCAACAAAGAAATGAAAGGACAGAGAAAAACAAACCAGCAGATGAAAACTAAACACTTGAAAATACTCTGAATTAATGTTGATTGTTTAAACAGCCCACAAAAAGGAGAAGAATATATCATCAAATAACAAAATTTCAGACAGAAATAGTTTGCCTACAAGAAACACATATTAATAAAAACGATGTGAAGTACTTAATTAATGAAAAACTAGGAGAACATTTCATTGCAGCAGACAACAAAAAGAAAAGAGGAGTGGTAATTTACACTAAGACATCTCTGAGTCCAGAACTATTATACAGATCAGATGATGGTAGGACTGTGGCAATTACAATAATGAGAGAAGGGGAAAAGATGATAGTTATTAATATTTATGCTCCAAATCAAAACCAAGAAACTTTAAAAAAATAATTAAAAGCCACATTAGATAACATATTGATGGAAGAAGTATGTATACTAGGAGACTTAAATGCATTTTTTGACGCTAAATTAGATAGAAAATTGCAAGGAAAAAATCTCAGGTAAAATACTATCGAAATCTTTTCTGCAATCGATAGAAGAACACACTATGATAGACGCATGGAGGATGAGAAACTTGGAGAAAAAAGACTATACTTGTTATTCTCATAGAATAAATCTTGGTCTAGAATCAACATGGCTTGGATTTCCGCTTCAATGACAAAAGAACTTGAAGAAATTGAAATATTACCAGGAACATTCGCAGATTACAATCCAATACTAATCTCATCCAATACTAATCCACCCCCCAAAAAGCCACCACCAACCAGGCCACAGAGCCTGGAGTGCCTGCGGCCCACCCCCACCCCAGAACAAGCCCCCTTTAGCCAGGACGCAGCACCTGGAGCACCCGCGGCCTACCCCCCCAAAAGCCCCCGCCATCCCCACCAGCCAGGCCACAGAGCCCAGAGCACCCGCAGATAGAATTGCAAAATGTGCACCAAAAATCTCAAAGTACTGCTGGAAATGTAAGAACAATATAGGAACGTTTATACATATGTGGTGGAAATGTTATAATATGCAAAATTTTTGGAAAACTGTTAAACAAATGATATTAGAAATAATGATTGTGAACCTAAAAATGGTACCTGAAACATAGTTGTTAAATATTATCTCAGATCATTTTGACAAGACGATAAATATTTACTAACATACATCTTAACCTCATGAAGAATAATGGTAGCAAAGTGCTGGAAAACGGAAAAACTACCCTGTAGAATAGAAATAGCAAAGAAATTGCTGGAAATAGCAGAACTGGATAAACTAACAATGTTATTACTTGGCAAAGATGAAACAATATTCCAAAGAAAGTGGTTGAGAGTGTATAAATGGTGGGGAAACTATATCATGTGTAAGGCCTCAAAAACATGAATATCTCTCTTATATATATTTGCCAAATGGTAGTGGCTTCTGGCCTATGGGGTGGCAAGATTGCATGCGCTCCCTCAGCCATTGGCCCACCGGCTGCCAGTCAAGACTACTGGTGTGCCACTGGATGGGTGTGCTCCTCTTCCCCGCCCACTCCCCTGTCATGCACTGTTCTCTGTCAGAAGCTCTGTGTTTCCTGACGAACACAGTTCTCTTGCTTAGCTCCTGAGTGTGGGGCAAAGGTTTCCCTCAGTGGCTGTTGTGAGGACTCATAGGTGGAGATCTCCCACTGTTACAATTGATCTCCAGATGACAGAGATCAGTTCCCCTGGAGGAAATGGCCGCTTTAGAGAGTAGGCCCTATGACATTATTCCCTGATGAGTCCTTCCCCTCCCCAAACGCTGCCCTGCACAGGATGCACCCCCCAAATCTCCAGGTATTTCCCTACTCAGATCTGGGAAACCTACTTTCCTCTCAATGCCTGCTGCTGGTCAACCAAGCTTGGTTTCTGTCAGTAAAATGCCCTTTCCACACCTATTCGGGTCTTGGGGGAAAGCTCATTGTATCCTTCTACCCTGCTGACAGGCCCCTCCCCCCATGACAGCCAAGGCTTCAGAGCACAGAAGAGACTGCAGGTATGTGGGGGGAGATGGAGAACTGAACAATGAGGGGGAAATGAAGGTACATTGATGCTTGGCTGGGAAGGAGATAGGGTTGCCAACTCCAGGTAGAGGCTGCAGGTGGGGGGGAGATGGAAAGCTGAACAGTGAGGGGGAAATGAAGGTACATTGATGCTTGGCTGGGAAGGAGATAGGGTTGCCAACTCCAGGTAGAGGCTGAAGGTGGGTGGGAGATGGAAAGCTAAACAGTGAAGGGGAAATGAAGGTACATTGATGCTTGGCTGAGAAAGAGATAGGGTTGCCAACTCCAGGTGGAAAATTCCTGGAGATTTGAGGGATGGAGCCTGGAAAGGGTGAGGTTTGAGGAGGGATGGGACAGGTACAGTGCCTTAGACTCTGCCCGCCAAACCAGCCATTCCCTCATGGGGAACCTCTGTTGCCAAAATCCAGCTGAGGGTTGGAGATCACTCAGAATTCCAACTGGTCTCCAGATGGCATTGATCAGTTCCCCTGGAGAAAATGGTGGACTCTGTGTTCTTATACCTTGCTGAGTTGGCCCCACCATGACAGCCAAAGTTATGTGGCAGTCAGGGCTTCAGAGCATGGTGGGGACTGCTGGTGAGGGGGAGATCGAAAGCTGATCAATGAGGGGGAAAATAAAGGTAGGTTGATGCTTGGCTGGGAAGTAGATAAGGTTGCCAACTCCAGGTGGGAAACTCCTGGAGATTTGAGAGATGGAGCCTGGACAGGGTGAAGTTTGAGGAGTAGTGGGGCCTCAGACAGGTACAATGCCATAGACTCTGGCCTCCAAACCAGACATTCTGTAATGGGGAGCCACTGTTGCCAATCTCCAGGTGGGGACTGGAGATCACTCAGAATTACAACTGCTCTTCAGATGGCATTGATCCATTCCCCTGGAGAAAATGGTGGATTCTGTGTCCTTATACCCTGCTGAGGTTTCCATGGCAAATAGATTTTCGTCTTGGCACTCTCCCAGAGCCTCTTTCTAGCGCTCATTGTATTTATTTCCAGAATGGGCCTTATTCCTAGTATATGTATAAAAGTGCTTTTGGCTGTATACTAAAAAACTAAATAAATAAAGTATTAAAAAATAATGCTAGGAAAAGTTGAAGGCAGAAGGAAACGAGGAAGATCCAACAGGAGGTGGATTGACTCAATAAAGGAAGCCACAGCCCTCAGTTTGAAAGACCTGAGCAAGGCTGTTTTAAAGGATATTAATTCATAGGGACATCATAAGTTAGAAGCAACTTGATAGCACTTCACATGAACACAAATCTGTGGATGGTTGTTCTGTAATCTATATATCTAATTCCCAAAGGGAGGGTTTGTGCGGATACTTATTTCTGCCAACAGAGGGCTCACTCTCTCCCAACAGCTTTTCCTACATCGTCAGTAGACTTCCTGGGTCTGTAGAAAAATCCAAAAAGTAAAAAAAAAAATCCCTTCAGGGAGGGTTGAATTCCCCCCCGATACCTTTTGAAATGGCCTCTGCAGGGATCTAACTCCAGACATCAACAGTGAGAGATTAGAATGTTCAGGGCAGTGTGTGTGTGTGTGTGTGTGTGGGGAGGCTGCTAACTGGCTCTGTCAGTAAAAGGGTGGGGGAAGGGCCATTTTCTGGTCTCTTTTGGCCTTTGAGGGAGAGAGGGAGCTTTGGGGCCAGGCCTGATAAGGGTTGCCAGTGGCAGGCTGGGGAATCCCTAGAGGTTTTTAGGTGGACTGTAAGGAGGGCTGGGTTTGGGGAAGGGAGAGGCCTCAGCTGTCCACAGAGTCCACCCTCCAAAGCAGGCATTTTCTCCATGGAGACAGATCTCTGCTGTCTTGAGTTCAGTTGTAATTCTGGGGGAGGGGGTCCTCCAGGCACCACATAGAGGTTCTAGTAACAAATAAATATACACTGCAAAAACCTTTTCGCAAACTAATGTGTTCTATTTATGGTCATCATTTAGTAAAGTGCATAGTGTATCATTATTTCATCCTAGTCAGGTATAAATATTAATTACATTCAATAAGCAATAACATTCAATACATACAGATTCCTAACTACCAAACAATTTTGCATCAGTATTTTAAAAGTCAAGCCCCAACGGGAATTTCTAGAATTATAAGCCCACTTCTCCTTGCATGCAGTCTTCCAAAAAGGGGGACAGCCTTCTTGTATGGATGCTTTTTGCCGGTCCTACAAAAGACTATTTAAAAGACACAATTCATAAGTATATACATAATGCATTTCAGTCCAGAACAAATCTTTTCTTTGATATATATATATTTTAAGAAGTGTAATGTGAAGGTTTGTAACTGTCTCTTTAATTAGAGAACACTCACACAATTTGTTAACAGGTGTTGAAAGAATTTAATGACCAGAGAACCAGGTCAATACTATGCAGCTTTGAGAATGACAGGAGTACTCCGTCCATGAATGTTAGCTGCATAATGTGGTAAGAAAACCTTTGAAACCAAGTTAGATTAGTAATACTGTATAATTTTTATACTTATACTTTATACAGGAGGAAGCAAAAGTGTGAGGAATAGGATAACCATCCCACAAGTTTCTTGCGGGTCTCCACTTGTGCATCTCTAAGAAGCATTTCCTTTACAAGCTGGTTATTTTAGTTTCTTTCCTACCCCTGAATGTACCTTAACTTAAAGATTTCATTTCATTGTCTTTTCTTTTTTAAAAAAAAGCCTGTCAAATTCTGCTAGGGTCAGGTCTGAGCTTGGGGCCGTCTCACCATCCAATATTGCATTATTCGGGCAAGTGTCCCAGGGAAGAGCCTCAGAACAGAGCATCTAATTTCCACACTCTGCCAATTACCTGTTCCTGCCTACTACGGAATGAGTCTGGCTCTTTCTTCCTGGTTGCTCCTTGGCACACTTTTTGAATGATCCCCAAAGGGAGGGCCAATCCTAGGCTCAGCCAATCCTCCCTTCCCAACCCAGTCTTTGGGAGTGACAGGCCCCTGGGTCAATGGATCCTTGCCTTGGATTGGTGAACTCACTGGCCTTACACCCTGGACTTCTTTAAAGAGCTTGCCCAGCCTCCTCTAAGAGTGTCCATGCTGTCTTCTCTCCCTGCCCCTTTGTTAGAATTCCCCTGGGTCTCAGTGCTAGAGTCAACTCTGGTAGAAACTTGGGTGGGTTGGCTTCTGGTGCTGAGCACACTGTTGAGACCTGGCTAGGCTCCTTCGAGCTGGCTGACTCCCAAGCAGATGCCATCAAGGCCATGCCCTGCTGCAATCTGACGGTGTCTTCAAAAGAGTGCAGATGTAAGGGGTGGCTGGGAGCTATAGGTGAACATAATTGGTTAAGTCATGGGGGTGCATGTCTAGGTGGAAGATTTCATGCTTCCAAGTGCAAAACTCACGCTGCCTTATTTTGTGCAGGTCACATAAACAGCAACCTGCTGTTTATATATAGGGTGTTTCTGCATCAGCTGTTATGCATCATGACATTTTTTGCAATCTGCATTGCCCCCCTCTTTCAAGACGACGTATATTTTTATTTTTGCATTGCCTCCAGCTTTTGCTCTTCATTTCCCCCATGTTATTTTTTTTATTCTACATTGTTCAGCTGTCAGTTCGGCTTCCCCTTGCTGTTTCCACAGGGCATCTGAATGCTGTTTTGGGCGACCCCCTAGCCAGCTCCATGCTGGAGTAATGCAATGTACAGTCGATCTTTTGGGAGTATTCATCCCCACCTCTTTTCTGGCCCCCATGGAAGCCACTCCTTCGCCCACCCCCATAGGAGGTGACAGGAATCCTTTGTTGTGCTTGCACTTGAAGGGAAAGTAGTGTATGGGTACAGCATGTACTCTGAGCTGGGCTTTTTTCCTCAAGTGGTTCCCCAAAGACTTTCATATTTGAAAGCACCAGGACAAAAGTCAAAAGGTTCTCTGCATTCTGTAAAATGGCCAAGGCTCTGAGCTTGCCTCTGCCACTGGAACTTGTGCAGGGCAATCAGCAGTGTGGTTGGGCTTAAATCTGTCTTTCTTTTTTCGTTCTTTGATTCACTTTTTTGGGGAAAGCAGTTTCATTCATGGAACTGAACAAGGAGGACTTCTCGAGGAGGTGACTAGCACACCTTCGGCTTGGAGGGGTGCCACCTCAAGTGGCACCCCCACGGAGCCCTTGTGAAGGGTTCCAGGCCAGGGGGCTCCTGAGGGTTAGCCTCTTCGACGGCTTGATGCCGGAGAATAGAGGCTTCCCGCTGCCCCGATGGTCCGGCTGATGGGTGAACTTAGGGTGCAAGCCAATCTAACCGGGACAAGCGCAGGAGATAAAGTGGAATAGCGTATGAGGAGAGGGGGGTCAAGATATGATCAACAATGAACGTGAGTTCAAAATAAATGGACTATTTTACTAAAACGGAGTACCCCCCCCCATGGGAAAAGCAGAGTGTAAGGAGGGACGCCTCCTAAGCACATGAATGGACTAATGAACCTGGGGTGATCTTTCCCAAGAGAGAGACACCCCAAAAATGACCTCTGAACCTCCACAAGCAGTGCCCTATGAAGCTAGGTTTGGCTTAAACAGTGGCTTTTACTGGGAGGCTAGGAAAACCACTTCTTGGCTGAGAAAACTCAGGCCAAAGAGAATTCTCCAAGCTGGCTGCACTGCCAAACATTCTCCATGCAAGCAAACACCCCCCCATCTATCCTGTCAGCTTAGTCCAAAGAGGACTAGAATGGGCAAGTCTCTGCCCTTGCCTCAGGCATCTTCCACTGACCAACTGGCAAGTCTTTTGTCTGTCAAATGTACAGGCAGGCAGGCAGGGCCGGCTCACTCACTAGGCGAACTAGGCGACTGCCTAGAGTGGGACGTCCCTTAGGGGCACCAAACTGCACCCGGCCCCGTACTCTGGGAGTTTCTTGATTATTTGGGTTTTTCATTCTTCCTAAAATGCATTTATTTTTTTTAAATTGGTGGGTGCACGGGGGGGGGGCAGAAGGGATCCTCGCCTAGGGTGCAAAATAAGCTGGAGCCGGCCCTGCAGGCAAGGACAAAAAGCCTCTGGTCTGTGCTATTGTCATGAATGAAGTGTGCTGCATATTTCCATCCTCCTCTCCTGTTTCACCTATCTGCATTCTTATGCCTATGCCAGACCTATCAAGGAAACATTAACTCTCCATGTCTAGTGAATGGTCAGCCATTCAGGTTCATCCTGCCACAAATTAAGAAACATCACTCATTTTGTCTGGTACCAGGGAAACACCAGACTACTCTATTGTTCCGCAATGGACAACCCCAGTACAGTCACCCAGCACTTGACTGATTAAATAAAGGCCATTGTTAATCCAGACTCTGATCTCATTGGTCATACCTAAGGTCTGCCTCTACTGGCATCATACACCCCTGGGACCCAGGATTGGCCCAGGTAATCTATTGTTCTCACCTAAGACCAGCCCCCAGGGCTGCCCATTGGTCTGCATTGTTTTCCTATGTCTATATCCCAGCGAACACATGGCCTCACAGTGTGTGTCTCTGCCCTGAGGCCAACTGGCAGTCAACCCCTAAACCTTTAGGGTTTAGGCCATAATCTCATCTCCATGGACCCTTGCACATCTGGACAGGTTGTATCACCCTGTGACTGACCCTCTATTTGTTATCAATCACCTCTGTTTTCTTAGTTCTGTATTGCTTGCTCTTTCTGAATGTTTAGTGTGCATGTAGTTAGGGAAATGCTTTAATAAAAACTATTTTATTTACTCTTCAACTCTGGAGTTTTCCTACTGTGCTGGACCTCAGTATACAAGTGGTGTGCGATTCCTGTACCCCTGTGGCCTTGCCTGCTGCCTAGCTAATTTTCCCAAACAACAAGGCAGGCCATTGGTGGTAACACTTTCAGAAACTTAAGAACTATTGGGCAAAACCACGAACAATGAATGTATATTCCTTCCCCTCCACATCCTCGCCAGCAATAAGAACTGTATCTCAACTTTATATGCACTATTTTAGTTGGTGTGGAATACATTGGGTGATAAATTTATATGTCTGGTATACAGAGTTTAAAGAGCTGGTATGGAGGGGATGAGAGGATCAAATGTTTTCCCAAGTTTGAACTATTAAAGAATTATCACAATCACACATCCAGGCTTTATGAAGAGATAACAAAGTGGATCTGCCATAGCAAATTAAAATATTATACATTTTCAAAATCAAATCTTTTGAAGAAGTGAATGGAGTACTAAGCAATTTTTCAAAGGGGGTGACAGGTTTTAGCAAGTCTTTCTTAATCTCTGGTGTGTTGCATAAATGCTGAAATTGGAAATATTCTATCCAGGTGATTGTCTCCTGGATTTTATATTCTAGTTGCAATTTACTGCATATTATTCCATTTTTAACAATATCAATAAATGTCTTTTAGCTGGGAGAAAGATATTTACATTTTCCATAACAGATCTTTTAACTTTGATAACAGTGGCCTATATCCTACCACTTCCCTCAGCAAAGTTAAAATACTTCCTCCAGTCTAAGGAAACTTTCCTCTGACAAGTGGTTCTTCTTCTGGCAGAAGAACTATAAATTGGAGAAAGGGCCCTTGGGCAAGAGAAGGACTTCAAACTTGGCTGAATGAAGTCATAGAATTCAAGCCAGCAGGCCCTGCCCTGCCACTCTGCTCAATTACAAGTACTGATCCTTCCTCCATGTTATGGACCCTTCATCTGGTGGAGGATACTTTTCCTCCAGAGGAAGGCTTTACACATAGCTGAGCAGAATAGTACAATATATCCAATTGTCTGGATTTTTGATTTCCACTGCATTAGCATAGCATATTCATAGTTGGAGAAAGTCCTTATTTATAGTTGTCTTGATGTAAGATATTTCCGAAGAATAATATTAATGAACAGTAACACCATGAATATAGTTTTCATTACTGTCCCTAGAAAGTGACTCAGTGAACGGATTGTCACACAGCCCTTATGATTTATTCATGTCCATAACCTTTAAGCTGTGTACTGTCCTTTGCCAATCATAGTTACTACCATGGAGGAGTATGACACTATGAACTCTGCTTATGGGATTGTGGGCATTAGAAAGGCCCCAGGATGTTATTTCTAAGACAACTAGAATGTTAATATTTCAGTTTGCATCATGCAAACCATAGTGCAGATGTAAGGAATATAAGCTGAATTGAATGCCTCTGGTAAAACATACTTACTAATTGTATAAGATAATGGCAAAGGGGGTAGTAACATAACATGGATGCACAAATTTACTTTAAAACACGCACTTTTTTTTTTGCATAACAATTCTGCCCCCCCTTCCAGATTGTTTACATTATCATACAGCTGTTGTCAGTTTAAATGTGTCTCATGTGTTGGAACAATCAGATACAGGCAGAGGGGCCAGTATGATCCACACCACTGAAGACTACAACAGTGGGAGTTAGATTGCCCACATCAGGCAGAAATTACATATAATTCAACTGTAAATGATAGAGTGAGAAAATGAAATGGAGAAGCCATTGAGAATAAGTAATAGAAGGGATGAATATGGATCTAATGGCACTACCACATGAGTAACGATTTTAAGATTGAGCCCGCAGGGCTATTTTTAAAATGTATAAAATACAGTTTCTGATATATTATTTTTTATAGATCTCTGAGGTAAGCTAACTGGTAAAAATCATTTATGTTACTGCATTACACAAGCCCTTTACAAGAGAGAATATGCACAGGCATAAAACAATCACATTTTATTGCACATGCCCAAGAGCTACACAAGTCGGTAATGTAATCAGTCACTATGTGTGGAACTGGCAATAAATATTGAAGGTAATTCTGCTGTAAATTTCAGTGGGTGGGGGTTTGATCTGATTTGACTGATACAACTTGTGAAGTGGGAAACCAATGACCAACCTGATAATATTTGATCAGCTTTTTTTGGGGGGGGGGTGTTTTCATTTGTAGGACTACCTTCTGATTCATCATTAGATTTTATCAACACAGATAAATAATTTCCATCATACACTAGACCAGGAGTAATTTTTAGTCTTTTATTTAATTGGCTGTTGATGAAGCAAAATTTAAATATGTCCTAAGTAACACAATGGATGTTAGCTTACCAAATGGGTGTTAGCTTACCAAACAATTTTCAAATTCTTCCCATCAGTAACTTCAGAAAAGAGAAAATAATTTTCTACATCCATTGCATGCAGACTTTAAGATCTTGAAAACGACTCGCCATCCACAGAATACAATAACTAAACCATTCAATCAGAGTAATTTGAAATAGGCATAATTATAATATGGATTTAAATAAACTGGGAAATTTTCAATATAATATATTCAATAGTATTTCTCAAGCTATACAATGGAGACTAGAAACTACACAATAGTCAAAAAGTCCTTAAAAGAGTCTACCCAAAATGATGCCCAAGAATCCATTCTATGGCCAGAACTCAAAGTCACAGACAGATGATCCCATTACACTTTTCCAGACCAACAAACAAGGATGCAGACAGGTAAATATAGATTAGATGTGTCTGTTAGGTAGACAGATCAGCAGTCAAAAGGAATTCAGAAATCATAGTAAGATGAAGAACATATGCCATCTATGAGATCTAGCCCAAAGGCCTACCATAACAGAGACTGAGATGTCTATTGCATGGCTTGCTTTGGAAATAGATTGGAATTGCCTTTGGGCTGTGTGAAAGTTCTCCTTGGCCCCGGTCACACGAGCAGGAAACCGCGGGGGGGAAAGCGTGGCAGAGTGCCCCGGGGCAAACTAAGGCACCGTTACCTGACCAGACCTCCCGTGGAGGTACCGTGGAGGTACCGTGGAGGTCCCGTGGGAAGGGAGAGGTGCCAATCGCAGCACAATCCCGCGTGCAAAAACGAAGCGCGCGGTTCGGCAAACTGGATAGTTTTTTGTTTTGTACAGCACGACTGCGTATGCTCCGTAGGGTGCTTTTGCGCATCCACGAAGACCTGGGGGAAAAAACTTTTTCGCACGGACGGGAACATGGGCGGGCGCCGGATGCCACCTGAAGTGCGATCTGACGCCCGCCCTTACCCCGCGGTTTCCGGATACTAGTACCTCCGAGGTACTAGTTTTTTGCTGCGCGGTTTCAGCGGGAAGCCTCGCTTGGGCCACGGGAGTGCTACGCTTCCCACACGTGCCGGTGAGATCGCGTCCGGAAACTCCGCATGTCTTCCGTCTGACTAGGGTGGCTAATGTTCCGTGTGAACGCAGCCCTTGTAATACTTCAGAGGTTTGTATGGTTGCATCTTTAAAAGAACATACAGCCTGATTTGGCTCCCTCCATTGAATAAGTAAGAAAGTGGGTATGTGAATGCTATATGTCCTATGCCTGAAAAGATTGCTGTTACACAGTTATATTAACCTATAAGAATCACAGTAAGCACTGAAAATCTAGAGTCCAGTGGCACCTTTGAGACCAACAAAGGTTTATTCAAGGTATGAGCTTTCGTGTGCACTCACACATTATCAAAAAGTGATTTAACAACTGGGTCAACCATCTAACCACCAGAATATGAGAGACTACACAATAGCTAAAAAATCCTTAAAAGATCCACTAACAGAAAGGGCACCACTTGGTACTTTTTAAGGATACAAAAGAGAGTTTGTCTTGCCTTGATTTTCTTCTAAAGAAGTCCATGTGGCATATCTGTCCAACACAGGAATCCTCTACTGAAGGTGATATGTTGGACCATATAGGAAGCACTAGCACTGTTTGATCCTTGGGAAGCACAGTATGAGTATTTCCTACCAGATCTAATAGATGTACATCAAAAAGAAAGTTTAAATTCCCTACATAAATGAGGATCCCTGAACAGGAGGGAGTAATTTTTAAGCCATAAACTATTATGCCACTAAGTAAATGTTTGAATCAAGTCTCAGATACTCAAAGAAATTCTGTGAATGTGTAAGGGGCATCTCTTCATATTTCACCTAAAGGGAAAAGTGGGCATCCTTCAAAAAGGGACCCCTAACTAAAACAGATTAATGGATTAAGGATGAGTGATAAATTTACAGTAACCATTTTATGATGAATTGCTTGACTGACTATCAGGGTTACCAGCTACGCAGGGTAGGGCATCAGTACCATTTTTCAGATGGTTCTTACTGATTATTTTTAATGGGTTGAAGCACATCACCTGTGATATCTAAGTAATAATTGTATCTCCCGTGAACAAGCACTAATGACAGCACTTTTGTCCAGTTCAACAAGGCTTGATACCATTGCTCTCTATATTTCTTTCCCTGTTCAAGTGGTATTGAAGTGTTGTTCAATCAGAACTTGTTTTGCTGAGTGATTAAAATGTTGAGTATTCAAACTGGCATCAGTTTAAACATCATAGTTCATTAAATTACTTGGGAGACTCTTGGGCTGCAGTAAGAAAGGCCCATGTGTTAAAATGAAATGTTCTATTCATCAAATTGTACCCTGCTGCGCCATTCATTTGGTAATAAAAACTTTATTTTCTCCACTTGTGGCCTCTCTTATTAATGAGATAAAAAGCATAGTCAGGTAACTGATTTGTATGAATACATGAATAATCAATCACTAACATGCAATATATAGGTACTGCAAAAGGAAGCAAAGGGAAAGAAGAATGGGACCAGCTTTTAATTTCCCAGGGCTAAAGGGTTGTCAGTTATGTTTTGTGTGGTGATTTCGTCTGTATACTCACTTTTCAGTTGCCTATTAGTTCCCTTCAGAGGAGAGAGCTCTTGGGACTTATGCTGTTAACAACTGTAATGGTTGCTTTATTTACAAACAAACCAGTACAGCACAGGTGTGCAGCAAAGTGTTATTCCAACAGGGAAGCAGCTCTGTTGCCCCACATCAGATCCTCAGAAACAGAGAGCCTGCTCCTCAAGGTGCTCCAGGCAGTTCACTGCAGTCAGTGGCTGCTTCTTTCAGTTCCAATCCACCAAACACTTGGCCCCTTCCCTCTGTTGGCAGGGGCCACCTCTTCCAGTCTCTGATGGGAGATTTGATGGGAGTTATCTGATGGGAGTTATCAGGGGAATAATTCCTCAGAATTAACAGCCTTGTTCATGTGAGGTATCCAGAGTGAATACAATGCAATTAGATGGGTAGGGGGAATGAGTGCACTTGTCCCTGCCTATGTAACAGCACCAGAATGTGAGTATGGTATCCATGTGGGTAGAAACCATCCACAAGATCAGGAATAATGTTTAAAAAAACAGCATTCCCAGTCATGGTGATGGAGCCTGCATGTGTACAGGTTGTATTTGGTTAGATGTATTGCTCATGTTCTGGTAACTGCCCATGCTCTTACTCTAGATGCATTATTTTCACCTTGGATATATCAAGTGATCAAGGTTAGTATCCATTGAGGAACATTAATATTCTTTTACATATAGATCTTAGCTCCCACAAGATGGGCCACTTTATGATAGACAGTTCACTGAGACCAGATATCAAATGCACAACTAACAAGTGAGTGTATTTTCTGGAATAAAATATATTTGGGGGGGGGGGAGCTACCATGGTATATATATGCCTAAATTCAGGCACTCTGATATGTTTTAAATTTTGAGGAACTAGAAGAAAATACTTATTAATAAAATCCGGGATCAATAATCAGAAATCCCAAACAAGTTCATCAGTGAAGTTATCATGCTATTAGCGTTGTCTTTATTTGAGCACCAATAACCTCTCTCTCTCTAGCAATCTACTTATAATTAGGAGGCAAACTACTAGATACTAATGAGGGCAGCATCATATATGGGCAATTTGTTTTTTTTGGGGGGGGCTTTATTTGACTGTGTTGTGCTACCCATCACTGGGTGCTACCCATCATTGATGTAAATGTGTGAAGTGTAATTAAAAGAAATGTGTATGGCACCACAGCCTCATAATTGGGGCTCTCATCAAAAACAAAAGAACACAATATTTGCAGTACAGAAAACATTCCCTTGGGGGAGGTACCTGAAAAGGGGGCATAAGAGTCATAGCAATTGCAGGAAGGCTGCATTTGTGTTGGAGCCAACATCAAATCCAGTCCAACCCTGACATAAGTTATTGGTTGTGTTGTGCTACTGCTAACCTTGACACCTATAAAACACAACTTGGTGATCCTGGGAAGTGAGCAGGGATTTGTCCCCAAAAGGTCCTGCCAGACCAACCATTTCCTTCTTTGATTGAGTGGCAAGCTTCCTGGATCATGGGAATGCTGTTGACATTTGTTTACTGGGATTTCAGTAAAGTTTTTGACAAGGTTCCCCCAGATGGAGGACTGCAGACTGGACACTAGGATAGGGGTAGGTGGATAGGGAACTGTTCAGAGAACCACACTCAAAGAGTAGTTGTCAATGCCATTACATCTGATTGGAGGGAGGTATCCAGTGGGGTACCACAGGGCTCAGTTCTTGTACTTTTCAGTATTTTTTATAAATGATCTGGATGAGGGGGTGAAGGGACTACTCATTAAATTTGGTGATGATGCCAAATTGAAATGAATAGCGAACACCCCAGAAGATACAGAATTGAATGGGAATTGAATACACTGGAAAAGTGGGCACATGTGAATAAGATGCAATTCAACAAGAATAAGTTCTACATCTGGGTAATGAGGAGCATGCATACTGGAGGGGGAAACACCCTTCTGGGTAGCAGTGTGTGTGTGAACAAGATCTTGGGCTACAGGTGTACTGTAAGCTAAATATGAGCAGTCAGTGTGATACAGCAGCAAAAAAGGCTAATGAGGTCTTGGGGTGTACCAACAGAGTCATGACATCCAGATCACAAGATGTCATAGTCCTGCTGTACACCACATTGGTCAGCCAACACCTGGAGTATTGTGTGCAGTTCTGGAGGCCTCACTCCAAAAAGAATGTGGACAGAATGGAGTGGGTACAGAGGAGAGCGATAAAGATTATCAGAGGCCTGGAGACAAAGCACAACGAGGAAAAGCTGAGGCACTTGGGAATGTTCAGTCTGGAGAAGAGGAGGTTGAGGTGGGATATGATTGCTCTCTTTAAGTATTTAAAAGACTGTCACTTAGAGGAGGGCAGGGAGTTGTTCCTGTTGGCAGCAGAGGATAGGACTCACAATAAATGGGTTTAAATTACAGACAGAAAGATGCTGGCTGAATATTACAAAAAATCCTTTACAGTAAGAGTGGAATTGACTGCCTAGGAAGATGGTGTGCTCCCCCTTACTGGCAGCTCAAGCAGCGGCTGGATGAACACTTGTCAGGGATGCTTTAAGCTGACCCTGCATTGAGCAGGGAGATGGCCTCTATGGCCCTTTCCACTTTATGATTCACAAATACCTTATTGTCCAACTTGGTGTCTCACTTGCCATGAATTAAATTTGTTAAGGGGCCTCGAGTGGGTACTGGAATTCCATGGGTGTGTATGTGTGAGTGGATGCGTGTGAGAATGGCTTTGTTATAGTGGCTGTGTAACTCTTTCCAAGATGCTTCCCTTCCCAGGGATGTTCAGTGATGACCTTGGATGATGTCTGTGCTTGCTCTGCAGTAATAGATAATGTAACAGTAGATGTGTAGGTGGGCCTGGAACATGTGAATTCTAGGCAGGCTGAATGTGGGCTATGATTGGACTGGACCAGAGGGGGCCCCTCTCTCTTCGACCATTGCACCACTGCCATGATGGGTGACAAAGGCAAGGAAATCAGGAAGGGAACCGGCTCGCAGACCAAGATCCTGACCCATGAACCCTCGGGTCCTAAAGATGAGAGGAACACTACAACCAAAACTATGAATGGGGCCACACCACTAGAATGGGGCAAGAGGCCGAAAGATGCTTGACAGAGCCAAGTGCAATGGGACGAGCCTGACTGGTTGCTGACCCTGGGGCTCCAGGTATGGAGAAACCAATCCGAGCTGGACTGGAGGTGGGCTTCAAGAGCATTCCATGACAACCCCAAGCGGCTGCAGGTGGTTGGAGTGATGATGGAGGAGTTGGGGCTTGAGCAGGTCAGGATGGAATTCCGAGGGGAGCTAGAGGAGCTATGCCATGATTCCTGGGTGATCTTGGAAGAACTCACGGCAGCCATCTGGGAGATTCTGCAATAGGAGCTGAAAGATGGAGGGGGGGAAGACCTGCCAGGACCAGTTCCCAAGGAGAGGTCCCTCAAGCAGGCATCAGACCATCCACCACCACCTCCTCCTGCACCCCCACAGGGGCTGGTCCCAGGCCATGAGCGGCTGCAAGATGCGCTAGAAGCAACATTTGATGGGACCCCAGAGAAGTTGGCATTCTTTGCGCTACAGGTGTGGAAGTTCCTAAGGGAATGGGGCCACACCTTCACCTCAGACTGCATGGGGTGTCGGCTGTGGGATTGGGCAGCAGACTGGTTCATGGGGTTGTACATTATCAGAAGTCCAGAGCTCTGTGACATGGATGCCTTTATGTGAGCCTCATATAGGCAATATGAGGACCCCCCGGAGTTGGAACGGGCGAGAACCAGGCTCCGGGGCCTGAAACAGGGGAGCCACTTGGTCTGGGAGTTCTTGGACGAGTTCAGGACACATGCTGCAAAGCTCCAGGGGTGGTCCAAAGAAGTGCTGATCAAATTTTACTGCACTGGGCTTAACCACACCATCTTTGGCAAAGCCTTAGCCCTAGACAATCCACTGATGTTAAATGGCTGGATTCAAGTGGCGTGCAAGGTGGAGAACTGATGCAACCTACTGTGGATGTATCACCCAAAGACCCCGGCAAAGGGCTCCAGTGAGTCACAATCTGGGAGCGACTGAGAGCAGAAAGATGCGCCAGGGACCTTTCCCCGTATGTTCCCCCAAGAGCTCTACAGTCTGGGGCCCAAAGTCTTCTAAATGTGCCGGGCCCCAAGGATGCTAAATTGGCCATCACCAGGGCTAGGGCTTTCTCGGTGGTGGCCCCCACCTGGTGGAATGAGCTCCCGGAGGAGATCCGGGCCCTGCGGGTCCTGATGCAGTTCCACAGGGCCTGCAAGACAGAGCTCTTCCACCAGGCTTTCGACTAGGGGCCGCCCCCGCCCCTCCTATTATATTACCATCTCTCGGGG
>NW_015170309.1:423126-457233 GCF_001447785.1 Gekko japonicus | reverse complement strand
CCCTGAGCCCTACGGGGGAGGGCGGGGTATAAATTTAATAATAAATAAATAAATAAAAATAAAATAAATGTCTGAAATATGGGGCCCTGTGGCACTTTGCTGCTGCCTGCCCGCATGAGAAGAGTCCTGATGGACCAAAGAAAGAGGACCACAAGAACAACAAAGCCAAGCCCGCGGGTCACCACCCAAAGCCACCTAAGGCCCTCCAGTCAGAGGAGAGGGGAGAGCTCAAGGGCACCTCATCCAGTGAGGAGGAACCACCACAACCAGTGGGAAAAGGCTGGGACCTGCTTTGAAGGGTGCTAAATGGCAGGTCCAAAAGTCTCCAGTGCCAGAGTCAGTGAGAACCTCCCCCACCCTTTTTAATCTGACTGTTAACCCCATGATAGGGACCCGCATTAGAGTACTGGCCCACATTGACTCTGGGTGCACCCAGGACTTGATTATTCCAGCTGTGGTGATTGGCTTGAAGGCCAAAGTGCACAAGATAGAGGAGCCACTAGTGTTCTCCCAGATGGATGGTACCCCAATGAAAGGGGAGGTCTGTCAATATTGCATGGTTCACTTGCCGGTGGGGGTGGCCTCCCACTGGGAACTGTGTTCATTCATAGTTAAACCCTCAGCTAAATTCCCGATGGTCTTGGGGAGTCCATGGCTCCAAGCCCATAATCCATAAGTGCAATGGAGTGCCGGCACCCTGAGCTTTTTGGTCCCCAGTGCAAGGAGCATACCTGGAGTCCAGAATGGGGGGAGGTTCCCCGGCCCGTGACTGAGCGGGTGTGCCTTGCTTGGGAAAAACTGAACCTCATTCCCTCTGAGTACAGAGACTTGGCCAGGGTCTTCGAAGAGGGAGAAGTGAACTGCCCCCTCCCCACAAGACTGACTGTGCAATTGAGATATTGCTGGGAAACAAAATGCCTAAGGGAAAACTGTATTCCATTAGCCCAACAGAGAAGGAGGAGTTGGGGAGGTTCATTGATAGAACTTGGCTAGGGGGTTCATCTGGCCAGTGGCTTTGCCATTTGTGACCTCAGTGCTGTTCCAGAAAAAGAAAGACGGGGGTTTGAGGCTCTGCACAGACTACCGAGGGCTAAATGCCATATCCATGTCAAATGACTACCCCCTCCCCCTCAACAAAGTTTTACTGGATGAGGTCTTGCAAGGCCAGATTTTTACTAAGCTGGAGTTACACAATGTGTACTTCCAAGTGTGCATCAGAGAAGGGGATGAATATAAGACTGTGTTTAACACCCCGCTTGGGCAGTTTGAGTACCTGGTGATGCCTTTTGAGCTGGCTGGAGCCCCGGGGGTGTTCATGAACTTGATCAATGAAATATTGCATAAGCACTCAGATTCAGAAACCTTTAATGGCATAAAAAGTAATAAAATGCAGAATAATCTTACATAAATTAAATAGGAATAGTACAGTCCAGATGGGGCAATAAAACAGTGTGAGGAATAAGAACACAGAAGAGCAAAATTAATCAAGCATTCTCTGCCTTGGCCTTAGAAACATAGTTACCCTTATTCAACACAATAGCCAAATATTCAAAAGACAAGTCACATGTGCAACTAGTCCAGGATGTGCTGAAAGCCATCTATAGAAACCACTTGTTCACAAAATTGTCAAAGCGTGAGTTTCACAGGGAGGAGTTGGACTTTTCCGGGAAGGGCTTGGGCATGGATCCTTACAAAATTCAGGATGGGATGGGATGGGAGCCCCCTCAGACAAGAAGGCAGTTGCAATCATTCTTGGGGTTTGCCAATTTCTACCACCCGTTCATCCCAAATTTTACCCAAGTCATCCTACCCCTTACAGACTTACTGAAAATGAAAGGGAGGGGGCCAGACTGATCCCTCAAATGTCAGCAGGCATTCAACCAGCTCAAAGCCTTATTTAACTTGGAGCAAATTTTACACCACTCCAATGAAACCAAGCAGTTTGTGGTACAGGTGGATGCATCAGATGTGGCTATGGGGGGCATCCTGCAGAGAGGGGAGGATGGCAACTTACACCCCCTGTCTTATGTGTCAAAGAAATTCTCCACCATCGAGAGGAATTGTGTGGTGTGGGACAAAGAGGCCACCGCCATCAAGCTTGTCTCGGGTACCTTTCAAGGTCTGGACCAATAATAAAAACCTTGAGGCATTGCGGGGGGGGGGGGTCCCGGTGCCTAAACGCCAAGCAGTTGCAGTGGGCAGAGTTCTTCTCTAAGTTTCATTTCACCCTGAAGCACCTCCTGGGGAAGTCCAGTTTCCTGGCTAATGCTCTGTCATGCCTCTCCCAGCATGCCTGTCAATGGGAGGAGGTGGAGGACTCCATGTTTACCCCCAACAAATTGGGAGGGGCAATGATGACATGTAGCCAGGCGGGGGGACCTCTGGGTGCTGGGCCCTGGCTATATGCATTGCCCTGCAAGATTATCTCTGACTGGGGGTCACAATTTGTAGCAGGGTTTTTGAAAGAACTGTTAAAGCTGTTCTGGGTGGAGCAAGGACTCAGTAGTGCATACCACCTCGAAACAGACGGACAAACTGAAAGGATCAACCAAATCCTAGAGTAGTTTTTGAGATGCTTTATAAATTATCAACAAGATGATTGGGTGGACTTGCTGTCTTTTGTGTAGTACAGCTATAACAATTTGGTGCATGGCTCCACGGGCATCTACCCTTTCAAAGCAGTAAATGGTTATGAAGGGGGGCCCTTGCCCACAGTGAGCACAGGAGAATCAGGGCCAGGAGATGTTCAGACCTGATGGGCCAAAGTGATCCAGGGATAGCCAACCATCCAGCAGATGTTGACCAAAGCCAAGGAGGATTACAAATGCTATGCTAATAAGGGAAGTCCCTCCAAATGGGACTTACACCCTGGGGACTCGGTGTACATTTCCACAAAGAACCTCAGGGGTTTGCAACCTGGGAAGAAGTTGGGGTGGAAATAGCTGGGGCCTTTTAAAGTTGTGAGACTCATTAAAGTGACTGTGGAGGTGGACTTGTCAAAAAACTTACACCACATTCACCCTGTCTTCCATTTCAGTCTACTGAAGAAGGATCTGGGACCCTCGACATAGAGACCTCATCCTGCAGCTCCCCCTCCCCTGATCGTGGATGAGGAACTTTACCAGGAGGTGGAGGAAATCTTAGATTCTGAAATCAAATGAGGACATCTGTATTATCTCATCAAATGGTGAGACTTTGACCCAAGTCATAGTGAATGGGTGTGAGATGACCATGTTAAGGCCCCTAAGTTGGTGCGAACTTTCCACAAGTGGCACCCCCTTAAGCCAGGGGGGGTTGAGGGTCTTGGAGGGCAGAATGTCAAACTCAGTGTCTCGTTTGCCATGAATTACATTTGTGTACTGATTGATGTGAGCCGCCCTGAGCCTGCTTTGCAGGGAGGGTGGGTACAAATTGAACTAATAAATAAATAAATAAATAAATAACATTTGTTAAGGTGCCTCGAGTGGGTACTGGAATTCCATAGGGGTGTGTGTGAGTGGATGCGTGTGAGAATGGCTTTGTTGTAGTGGCTGTGTAACTCTTTCCAAGTTGCCTCCCATCTCAGGGATGTTCAGTGATGACCTTGGATGCTGTCTGTGCTTGCTCCGCAGTAATAGATAATGTAACAGTAGACGTGTAGGTGGGGGCTGGAATGTGTGAATTCTAGGCAGGCTGAACATGGGGTACAATTGGACTGGACCAGAGGGGGGGAGGGCTTGTTTGAACCATGTATAACTTTGAACCTTGGCACCAGAACTTTAGTTCTGACACAGAAGTCTTAGCTTGAAACATATTTATTTCTCAATAAGCAAATCATTGCCAGAAAGTGTTGCTGACAGTAACTTTGTTCAAGAGTCTGACACTTACATGACTTTCTAATTGGAAGGATGTAGTGGCAGACTTCTTCTGCTACAAATGCCATTTTGTGGGGAACTTGGGGCAAATTTTGTGCAACACTAGTTAAACCATTTTGTGTACCCATCCTTCCTACTTTACTTAGAGAGGCTTATTAGGATAAGCTATAAGAATACCCCTATTAAACTGTTAAAGTTGAATTCCATAAAAATTCAGTAGGTCTGGATGATTGATACTACTAGCATAGGTTCTGCACAACACATCCTGACTGAAGGAAGATTACAATATGAATAAAATAGCAAATGCATCTACAATAGCCAACTCATTGTCAATGGTGCTTGTTATGAAATCTCAGAGAAATGTAGGAACCGTACATAAAAATGGAGCTGTACAAAGCCTGATCATAAATATAGACTTTTTCTATTACAAGTGTGCAATAAGGCTGAATTAAAATGAAATGGAAGAATATCTTTAATGCAATATTAATATTAAAGTAAGTAGATAGAATTTCCTAACAAATCTGGAACACTTTTAATAAATAAGTATTAGCTGGTTTGAATTTATTTCATGATTAAGAACTGAATATTTCACCAAAAAGGTTGTATCTGTCAAAGACATCTTTCATGCCACCATGACCCAAATCACATCTGTTCTGACCAGAGTTCTATGAAAATGCACATGGAACTTCTTCATGTTCAACCTTCCCCATTCACATCAAATTGAGCATGGCAACAGTGCAAATGCAATGGGTCTTACATGCACCTCTGTTCTACCACAGGGATGTGAAAGCTACACATCGGGTCCAAGTGACATGTCACTAGACCACAGTGAAAAGTCATTTTGTCAGCCTTGTTCTACCACTCCCAACAGAAATAAGGATAGTTTTCCACTGCTACTAGCATAAGCAATGTAGAGCTCTGTTCTGGGTTTTTTTTAAATAATCAGAATCTTCTCCTCAAGAGCATTAATTCATGGAATGATCACAGAGAACTTCCTAACCCCTTACACTTATTTACCTAGAACATTTTGATTATAGAAAGGGAACCTTTGCATGTATAGCTTATATGAGTACTAGCACTATGCTCACATTCTGACAATTGTGCACGTGTGGAGGATGGGGCCAGTGTGCTCATTCCTTCTCTCTTCACAAGTTCGTTCCACCTTGGGTAAATTATATGAATTGGGCCTGTTTCCCCATATCCATGTTGAAATCTTATTGAGATATCCAGCTTCTTCAAAAGCTGGAAGTGGGGTAATAGGGAGCTACTTTTCAGGAGAAAACCAAGCACCTAAAAGCATAAGATCATGACACATAAAAGGCCTTGCTTTACTGTGATCAATACTAGAAGAAAATTTCACAAATACATTCAGCAGCAAAAAACTAGATATGCAGACAGTCAGAAAGGAAATATTTTGAGGAGTGTCTGGGTTTTGGCCTCTGTAAACAAACTGCTCCTTATTTCACTTCCTGTGTTCCAATCCTGCATTTATTTACTGGGAATAGAAGATTTTTCAGTTTCAGGTTGACCCCAGAAAAGGAGACAATCCTCTCACCTTCTGCCACTATAAGGACTTGGCACATCATAAACGGTTGAACTTTTCACAAACAAAGCATTGTCTAATAAAGTTTTTGCTTTATATCTTTCCCAGCAGGGATCATAGACAACACCAAAGAGTAACTGCATTGCATTGTCTAGTACAAAATGCACCAGAGCATTCCCACTTAGCACAAGCAAAGGAAAGTTATTCAATTTTCTATTCCTTAAAAAAAAAAAAAGAACTCTGTCAAAATCAAAGAACTGGCTTAAATGTTTCTTTTTATAGGTTTAGTCCATTATTTTGTTGTACTACTCTTAACAGCCTCAACTAATATTTCCCATTGGTAAGTGCTTTGCCAGAAGAGCAGGGAACAGGTGGTCACAGATACTTTTAGGTTGAGTGAGTTGAGCAAAGTTGCTAAGAGGGACTTTAAACAGTAACAACCCAGCAGGCAAAGCATGTGAGCTGTCCTCAACAGAAAAGTCAACCAGCAGTTACTGGCAAGTGAAGCTGAGAAACCACAGAGAACACTTGCACATTAGCATTCAAGAACAGGATAAAAGCATTATCACTTTTTCGCAGAATTAGCTGCTTGACATTGGTATGCACTTTTTGTTTAGGCAGCAGTCCTATGAGAAAAACTTTGAAGCCAGGATATTTGCAATTAGTGGAGCTAACAGACTCAAGGTTGGTTCTTTCTACTCACAACAAAGGACAACCATTCAGCTCCCTGATTTGGGAACAGGTTAGAAAGTTTACATGGAAAGCAACAGTGGTCATTCAATAAATTTCTGGCCCAGTGCAATAAATAATAATAAAAAAGTTGTCTCCATCCTCAACATTTTCAAATTCACACACAGAAATTTATTTTTTAAAATTTATTTATTTTTATTTTATTAAAGCAAGTAATGGCATTACAATGATTGAGTTAAATAAAGTATAGAAAATGAATATGTCAATAAAAGGATAACCATGAATAATTAACTGCTTAACTATGAGAGAATAGAGTATTTTATAACAGTCTCAGAATTGACATGGATAGAAACTAAGCAATAAAAACTAAACATAACAAGATATACTCTAACTTACAAGCATACAGTCATTATTTTGCTAATTACTCTAGGTAATGTCATAGGGTTTTGTCTTACCAATTCTGTGAGGCTGTTTCAAAAATAAATCATTGACCTATATAAAGAGTTGGTTGGAATTACTTCAGCTTCTGCCTTATATTCAATGAGCAGGAACCATGTTGCTATGAATTTGTCTTTAAATTTACTTGAGGAGAGATAGGGTGTGTTAAGTGAGATTTTGCACATGATGAAATGATCCCATATTTGGTTTTGCCAGGATTGGATTGAAGGGGGAGATTGATCAAGCCAGTTTGCAGCTATAGTGTTCCAGGCTAATAGAATGTGGACTAGTTCTGTCTTATGTTTTTTGCCTTGTGCATCAGACCAATTGTTCAAGAGTAAAGTTTCTGGCAGGAGAGGTAGTTGTATATTTGTGATTAGTTGCATGTGATGTAATGTTTGTGACTAGAATGATTGTATATGTCGACAAGTCCACCAGCAATGGATAAAATCAGCTTTTTGACCACGGAGTTTTCTGCAAAGAGGATCCACGTCTTTTCTAATATGGTGTAAGATTGCAGGAGATATGTACCATCATAGTAAGATTTTGATGATTTGAAGACGGATGTTAAAAATCGATTAGGAGAGGTTGGGAGAAGCCCATATGTGTTCCCAGTCTTCATTTATCAGTGGGTTTTCACAGGCTTGAAGCCATAATTTTTGGTATTTGAGAGATTTTTTATCTTTCAAAGCATTCAAGATTTTATAGATTTTGGATAGTAGACCTGATTTTAAGAGCTGTTGGTTGGGGTAATCTTGCAATCAATGCTCAAGCACTCCAACTCTAATTGGGCTACGGCCCTTTGTCAGAAGGGGGGTTGTAACCACTGCCTCCTCCTGAGTGCTTACTTCCCTTGCCTCTTGCCCTTCCTTTTGTTTTAGGGCAACCTGAGAGTGCGTGGGGCCCTGCACACAAAGGGCATTCATGCCTAAAGGAGCATGACTTGTGGCTGCATGTCCCATGGGAGGTAAACTCTGAGCAAAGCAGGCGTCACTGAACTGTCTGCCCCACCAGGGTGCGGGTACCTGCCTGACTTTGTGATCTCCTAACTGAGTGGCCACTATCCAACGTCTCATTGCCAAACTGCCGGTCTGGCGACATGATTTGCAGCCATAAGTGTGGATGAATCTAGTCCCATCTCAGGGCCAGATTCATGGCTACCCTCATTCTGAACTCTCAGTTGTACTGAAGCCATGCAGGGCTCAGTAAATTGGTAAAGCCCTTGTAAATTATGTCCATATTGGAGCATCGCCGAAGCCCTCCATGGCTGATGCCTCACTATCACTGCTGCATAGATTAAGAATCCTGGGAACCAGTTTGGCCCGGTCATGTCAACCCTGCGCCCCTTCAGGCATTTCTTTTCCCGCTCATCTAGGTCCTCCTTATCTTTCTTCTTCAATTCCCTGTATAATAATGTAAAGACATCAACAAACTCTCCCTTAAGGATTTTTATCCCTGGTGGCCATGGAGAGGTGATCTCCAAGTGGCAAAGCCAGGTCCCCCAATGGAATGACACCCGCCAAAACTGTGTCATATGCTGAACCCCCCGGATTTGCAAAAGCAGTACCTGAATTTGTGTAGCCCCATCCAGGCCAAACACCTTGAGGAGGCAGCTGGGCTGTACCTCTCCATCCTGCAAAGGGTGACCATCCACCCAGCTTTGTGTGCCCAAAACTACCTTGTGCGGTGTGTGTAGATTACCCAGCCGCACCATGAGTGTGGGGGGCCCATAGCCAATATGTCCCACCTTGGCCAGTGATCTCAGCCTTACCTTCTCTCATTGGAGGTCCTTTGTAAAGCTCCACCTGGAGCTCCTCTGCACCCTGGCTCTCCAGCTTGTCCTCCTCGCGCTGTCTATGGACCAATTGACCTGATGTTGATGCCACTTTGCCCTGTCTGTCCTCAAGAACAGCTAAGTGTGCCACCACCTGAGCCTGAAAGGATTGTTTAGGAAAGGCTTTAGACACTTCATGTGAAGGAGGATGCTCACCCGGTTGACTCTCTAGGGCCGCTAACCTCTCTAGGATGGCTGCGTTGACAGGGTCCTGCTCATCCTCATCAGATGAGTCTAAAAGAGTGGGCTGCTGTGGAGGCTTCTGAGTATGATTCTTTGGGGATGGCTGCTTGCCCTCGGAAGGGCCTTACCCCTTCTTGGGTGCCATGTTATTACTAAGAAGTCTTAAACTCGCACTACAGACGAATCCCAAAATTAGAGGCCTTTTCTAATTAGCTACCTTGGACAGTGATCTCCAAATGGCCGCCCTCTAAAGCCCCTCTCAAAATGGCCACCACTGAAGGTGCTTTACAAATGGGCACCCTTTAAAGATCCCTTCAAAATGGCCACCTGTAAACGACCCCCCAAAATTACCACCTCCAGATGGACTAGCCCAAAATGGCTGCCTCCAGATGGACTATCCCAAAATGGCCGCCTCTGCCTGACCTCACCAAAATGGCTGCCTGCCCAACTGCCATCTCTTAACTGCAACCCTCTCTAACTGCCTCTGCCTGGTGGGACCGTTAACCTAATAGGGACACCCAGTTTAAACCATTGAGGACTGTTGGGCCCCTGGAATGAATTCCCAAGCCTGTGGAGCCCTAAAGGCTAAAGGCTCCAAATGCTCAACTCTCTCCCTAAGGTGGCTGATTACATATGCCTATGCTAGCTGGACTATAGCTGCCAAGGGGGATTATCTGGTGACAAATAGGATAAAGAAAGGGAAGGGGGTGGGTGGGGGCAGTGGCATCGCAGCCTTACCAACAGCTGCCACACACCACCCTGGGCCCAAACAAGGCAAGATTCTTCTATTCTATTCTATTCTATTCTATTCTATTCTATTCTATTCTATTCTATTCTATTCTATTTTATTCTATTCTATTCTATTCTATTCTATTCTATTCTATTCTATTCTATTCTATTCTATTCTATTCTATTCTTTCTAAACTCACTGGGAGCCGCAGCTGTGTAGGCTGCACTGTTAATTAGGCCCCACTCCCGTGGCCTAAGCTATCTGAAGGGCTGCCCCTATACTGGGCTGAGAGGGAGGTAACTGCCAAACGCGGGCTGCCACAGCCAGCCTCTATGCGTCACCACCAAATGCCCCAATCAGCCGCCACCACAAACCACCCAGTTTGTCTGCTGAGGGAGGAAATCACGGGGAACCGCCTGAGAACCTGGGGCCCTGCCATGGGCCACACCACAAAGTGCCTCCATGATCTGCCGCTGCTGAGCATCACTACGGGCTGCCGCTGCCTAGCACCACGGCCAAGCTCCACCTTGGTCACCACTGCCGGGCGCTGCCTTGGGTCACCGCCACCAAGCACTGCCTCAAGTCTTTGCTGCTGCTGAGCGCCACCTCGGAACACCACCAGGAAGTGTCTTCTCGCCTCGCTGGCTCTTCTTGCCCCCAGAGGTCTTCAGGGCCCTCAGATAGGCCCCGTCTTCTGCCTGGCTCTCCCGGCTAAAGGCCACTGCCACATCTCTGTCTTTGAGCCTAAGGTAGGCCACACTTCTCTCCCTCACCGTGCTCAGGCATCCACTCCATCTGAGCATGAGTTACAACTGTCTGGCTGGGAGCAGAGCCCAGCTGTTTAAAAGGGCTGGCTCTGCCTTCCATCCATGTCATGATGTGCCACATCATGGTGACTGTTGCTGCCCCAGTCTTCCAGGGTGCAAAACAGCCCCCGGTGTCCAGTGGCATCACCGGGAGGCCAGGAGCTCCATAATCTGGTAATGTTTCTTCCTATTACAGCTGATGACTGAAACGCATTCTAAGATGGATGGAGCAAGCCTACTGTGCTTAATTCTCTAAAAGTGGAACAGATATATAACATGAGAGAATCATGAAAGAATGAAAGCCCATCTTTCTGGAGAATGATTTCTATGTGGAGAATGAAGAGTCTGGAGAATGATGTCTATGTGGCCTGTGGGGAGAGGAAGCTGTGAGGAAATCCAGGCACAGTCCACAAATGTAGTGGTGGCATTAGGGTTAATAAAGAATTAACTTCTCATTTCCTGCAGGTTAAATTAAATCATGAGCATAATACAGTAAGCTGCCCCTTAATGAAATCAGACTGAACATACATCACAGGAAGATGGTTTTGTTAAATAATGGAGGAATGACAGTTTACGGTTATCTCCTTAGAACAGTTATAGAAACTATTGACCTTGTTAACTTTAAACGTGAACAGGCTAAAAATGTGTGAATATTAAATAAAGACTTTTAATTGGATGTCTAAGTAGTGACAGTCTGGAATCCACACTCCATTATCCCCCATCCCATTTGTTTTAAGTTTGTTTTTTCTTTTTCCCTGGTGCAACATATTTGTTGTTACAAAAAAATCAAGGGCCTCAATACAGAAAGGGATGTGCCATTGTCACTCCACTTATTTCACAAATTAGTTCGCAAAATGCAAAGAGCTCTGGTGGGCAACTGAAACACTTTGTGACATTTGAAAACTGATGGCTTTCTAACACTTCTTCCTCTATCCCTACCTCTCAGTCGTCATATTTGTGAAAAAAGAAAATTTAAAAAGAGGTGTCTAAGTCCTTCTGGGAAGAGTGGGGACTTGCCCATTTTGCTTGGTGACTCACTGTTCATTGGGGCTAGATCACAAACATTTTGCTATGGTTATCCTTGCCCTCTTTAATTCATTTACCAGATAGGGGAAAATCCCAGTTTGCATAAGAGATATTTTCTCAGTCTCAGTTCTACTGGGGTAAGTGTGGATGAAGAGTTCTGGTTTTCCCATTTTGCCTTTCTGCCTTCATCCTAAAGCAAAGCACATTCATGCTTGCTTGTTTGAGTTGGATCGGTGCATTCATGCACTGCAGGATGGGAACTGTAGTTCAATCTCATCAGTTCTGAGCACGAGGTAACCTGATGAATGCTGCTGACTGATGAATGCTACCCACTGCACAGGCACAAATCATAGCTGATTTTAAATGACACATGACCTTCTTATGCCAATGACTCAGGAGCATTCATGGCCCATGCAAGCCATTCATTGTGAGCATGTATCAAACAGCCAGCTGCTATGCTAAATGCTAAAGAAAATAGGGAACACTTAGCGCATAAGTATAGCCACAAATAGCACCCACCAAGGGAAGACCATCAACAATTCACAACTGTATATGATCAAAAAGTACAATGATAGGTTAGTGGTTATAACCCAATAAAATGTATAAACACAAATGCAACAGAATACTGCTAAATGCTGGCATTGTGCAGGAGCAAAAGAACTTGAAATTCTGTGCATTTTTAACTGAGAGCAAATCCTTGAGGTGATCAAATGAGGTGTCTGATATAAAATGAAACAGGCACAAGTTATGTGTGAATTCCAATCACTTTCCTTTGCTAAAAACCACAGCATCCCTAAGTTAGAGATGTTTGACTAAATAGGGGTTGGGGTCTCATGGTGGATTCCAAGTGTCTATGAACCAGATACTTTTAGGACTGGAGCTAAAACTTCACCACCAGTATGAAGGAGTGTGGGCAGTATGTCTAGAACATTAAGGATCTATAATTGCTCAGAAAGATTACTTTGATCAAAGTGTTTCTTCCCTCCTTTTACCAGGACTACCATAGAAGGAGACAGTGACACCTATTGAGTCTCCAACTACAGTTAAAAGCATAAAAAGAGGGGAGCTATATAATCATCAATTTTGTGCTATCTACAAATTTGGTGTAGATTTGGTGTACATTTAACGAAATTTTTAGAAATCCAGCAGCTTGGGGTGATGTATAAATGAACTACATTGCCTACATATAAAATTGTATTCTTTCAAAAGGAGTTCTGTTAACTAGCTCAATACAGTTCAACAGGTTGTATCTCAATACTCAAATTTATTGTTACAGCCAATTGACCAGCAGTGCAGTAAAACAATACAATAATAAACAAGTACGATCACCAACACTCACAGACAATAATACCATCATAGTACCAGCCACAGACTCCTATTAAAATCGTAATTCTATTCCCTAAATTCTAAGTCTTGTCTAAAATTCTCTTCAGTCTGTGCTTTTTGTTAAAATCTTTCGCTTGTTTATTACTAAAAAGCAATATTTTGCTACTACCAGAGTTACCGACTTCTTGGAAACTTCCAACAAATATTTCAGCAGCACAGTATCTGCAAATTTCAAATAGTTGTCCAAGGGTTTAAACTGGGCAAGTAAAGGAAAAATTAGCTGGTGTCTCTCTCTGAAATAGAGTTTGCAATGTAAAAGAATGTGTGTGATTGTTTCAACTTCTTTATCTGCACATAGACAACATTTTTGATGTGTAGGCCAACGGAGATACCTTCCTTGCCGTAAATTAGAGGGGAAGGCATCAAAACGCACTCTGGAAGGCATCAAAACGCCCTCTAGAGAAAGCCCATCGATACTTTTCATATGTAATGTTAGAGAGATACGGTGCTGCTGCAAATCCAGGCCAAGATTTTAGGTTACTGTATATCTTGGGTAAAAGTGCTTCATCAGTTTGAACCTCAATATCAACCAAGCAAACTTCAGAGGACGGCGGAAAACAGGAAGGCCTGGCGAGATCTTGTCCATGGAGTCGCGAAGAGTCGGACTCAACTGTGCGACTGAACAACAAAAATCAACCAAATGCTGCTGAACTAAAGATTTTGCTTTACTCAGACCCATTTCTAGAAGATTTGCTGGACACAACCCGATCATACCTAGCTTATCTACTATTCTGGCGGACCAGTCTGGATATGGGGTAGAAGCTAGAAGCAGGGGGGGTCAATCCTGTAGGCTTCAGATGGATTCTTAACCAATAATAGATCGAAATTGTCCAGATTTTCAGTTGCACTCTTGGTACACCAGCCTCCTGTCTTAGAACCACATTAGTGGTAGATTTTGGTACATTTAACAGTGCTCTGAGAAATTTAGATTGTACTGTCTCTAATGTCTTGTAATTACTCTTGTTATTTAGAATTATTTGCATCCCATAGGTAAATTGGGTCAACACTTTGGCAGAAAAGAGCTTTAGAGCTGCCGGTACTAAACCTAGGCCCTCTTTTCTGAAGAATCTAATAATAGCATTGGCACTTCTCTCTGCTATATTAATTGCAGATGTAATGTGGGCTGATGGACTGCCATTATGTGAGAAGGTTAACCCCAGGTATTTAAATTTTTTTACTTGCTTAATATTCTGACCATTGATTTTCCAATTGCATTTACTGTATGCTCTATTAATATGTATTATTTTGGGTTTTGAGTAATTAATAACTAACAATTGATTATCACACATTGTCTGCTAAATGTCTTCAGAGCATGTTTTAAACTGGTTTTTGTTTGTGAAATAAGAATGGCATCATCGGCATACATAAGTATTGGTACACTTTTCCCTCCCATAAATTTAGGGGCATGTACATCTATTCCTTGTAAGCACTGGATTAAAGAATTTCCAAAACCCTGTATTGTCATTGTTCTTAGTAACCTCATTAAGAGTTTGCCACTTGGAAATCATATGGGTCTTCTTTTTTTACTTTAACAATGCTTTATATGCTTTTTTGTTAGCCTGAGTTTCGGATTTTGTAATATAATTTGGATTTTTTTTTGAGTACGTTAAAACTCTTGATAAGTTTCTGCTTTGCCTTCACACACTCCTTATCAAACCACCCTTGATTAGGTACCTTACCACTGGGTTGGTAATTTCCAGATCTAGTTAGCAGTGGTTTGAGTTGAGAGGTAAGTTCTGTATAAAAATTTAAGGGGGAGTCCTCTTCCTTTGGGGAATTTGTTATCTTATAATAAAGTGCCTTACCCTCTTTTGAATGTGTCCAAGATATGAATTTCTTATGAAGCACACTACCCCATTTCAATCTACCTCCTGCTACCTCATCCTTATAGTTCAAGTTTTTATTGTAATTTAGATGTTTGACTTCAATTTTCCAATTGAAATTCAGGGGGCAATGATCACTTTCCGGTCTTATATCTACCATAAATTGGAGATCACTGATAAGCATATCTTGAGAAACCAAAATATAATCTATTGTGGATTGTTTTGTTCCTACCTGAAAGGTAAATTAGCCCGGGCAGTCCCCCTTAACTGATCCATTTAGTATAATTAAATTTAATTTGGAGACCGTTTGGATCATATATGAGCTGGCAAAATTTGTCACCTCTGTTAACTAGCTAATATGAAGAGAGAGAAATACCCTGAGAACCAAATCAGAAAGGCTTTTAGGAGGGCAACCCAGAAGTCTAGGGCTGTTTCCTATCTGCTTCTGCAAGTTAGTATGGTTTGTAAACAGAATGGACCCAGCTCTCCAAAATCTTGTACTCAAAACCTGATCAGCAAAGCATTCAATCTGAGGAACAAAAGGGCAGTGATCTCCACTTTGCTGTTGGAATGCTTTGAAGTGGAAGCAGTCTCTTAATTCAACAAAAACAAGTTGACAAAATTTTACACATGAGTAACTGAAAATAGGCCCTTGTTGCATGTCATTGGGCTGCCTACAAGTTCCTGACACAGATAATTGCTGACAGTCTGATGAAATAGAAATTAATGTTATAAAGGCAAAGAAGCACTAAAATCAAACTGACTAGAGATGCCTTCCATTAAAGATACTCTGATACCCTGTTATTCTGCATCGGCTTTCTCAACACTAGCATTATTCTGAGTATTCTTCTGGCAATGATTTCTGGACGTTCCTCCTTATAAGGTCATTCTCAGACACTGTACACACATTTAATGTCACATAGTATCACACTACTATGTTGGTTCCTGATTTTTGGAAACTCTTGGATAAGATGTCCTCAGTCAGGTAACCTTTGAGAAGAAGGACTATTAAGACAATGTCCCCTCTCATAGACATGGGACACTCCCTTCGATAAATTGTTGTCCCTGTTTTGCCTTCTGGGGATTTCTTTGAAAAACTTTATTAGCTCAAATTTCTAGGGCTGCTGGTTTCAGTCCTCTTTTCCACAAATTTCCAGGAATTAAAGTCTGACTGTGTGTATACATCTGACCTGTGGTGCATATACAGGTAAATTAATGCTGTGCAGCTTCGGCTATTTCACATGTTCCAGCAGCTGACCATCATTTAGAACTTTGGATTCGTATTATTATTTAGATATTTACACCCTGCTTTTCTCTCCAAAGGGGCTGCAGAGGCTCAGTGGTTTAGAAGCTTAGCTGCAGACCAGAAGGTCAGTAGCTCGGCAGTTTGAGACCCTAGTTCTGCATGATGGAGTGAGCTCCCGTCTCTGGCCCCAGCTCCTGCCAACCTAGCAGTTCAAAAGCAAGAAATTGCAAGTAGAGTTCCTCATGCACCATTGGCTTCAAAGTCTTTTTAGAAGAGTTTGGGGGGCTCCCAAAACTCCACTGCACCCCCCAGAGAGGGGTACAGATAAGGGACTTGATCCAGGTTCCCCGTAGTGCTGCAGCATACAGGTGGAAGCTGATATCATCCTCAGCAATAGGCTTACGGAGACTGTTCATGGCAGCCATGTGTCAGCTATGCCGCCATATTGTTTATGGGCCTGGGTTCGCTTTCATGACCTGTGTGCCAGTAGCTGCCACATTCCTTTCTTTTCACTTCCCCCCTCATTATCACTGACCTTGTAGCCTGCCTGTGTAGTGTCTTCCCATCAATTAACCGTGTGACTATTTTCGTTTCCCAGCCTTGGCTCTAACAGCTCTGGTCCTCCTTCCTGCCCGCGGGAGTCAGGCCGATTGGCCCATAGGTGTGTGGGGGGGTACATTTGAATACCTTATATATATATCTCCTTTCTCTGTAGTAGTTATTTCTAACAGTGACTATGTCTATGCTACCATAGTGCTAGCAATAAAGTATAACCTTCAAAGAAGTGTGTGCTCTGTTGATTGACTGTGGGTCCTGACATTCTGTTAGGTATCCCTCTTTCCCTTTTCCCTACTTCCTCGCATCTCTCAAGCTGAGATGAGCGAAGATGAGGAGAAAAATGTCCCTATGACGATGGAGAGCGAGGTTCCTATAATTCAGACCGAGGTACCAGTGACTACCACACCACCGGTGACTGCTCCGATACCGACTCTGAGTCTAGGTACTGTGCCAAAAATGTCAGCAGCGGGGTCTGCGGCAGCCGGACAGGCAATCATATCAGCCAGGGCATTTGCGGTGGGGCCAGTTCAACCCGGACTCAACAGAGGAGACGTACTCCCTCACACAGGGGCCGTGTAGAGACAGTCGGTTTGATATCGGTTTCCAAACAGATGCCAGCTTCCCGCAGTTCGGGGGTACCTTGGAGGCGGCAACCGGTGCATGGGTGATGGGCCGCTCAAAAGCGCACAGTGGCTGCACATCTCCGGAGGAGGGGTTCGATTGGGCCCAACACCTGGAGGCCGTGGAATGAGACCGGCTCCAGATGAGACAGGAATTCAAGGGGGTGCTCCTGGCCAAAGCGGACCTGGTAATAAGAGCGCTGTGAGTGGAACGCGAGGTGCCACAACCAGCGCCGGCCACTCCTCCTCCTCAGGAGGCTCCCCCCATCCCAGCACCCCAAGGGCCAGGGCCCACCGGCCCACCTGTAGTTCCAGTGCCTGGACCCACTGACAAGCTAGCACCCGTGCCCAGGCCAGGCAGCCCGAGGGGACCCATACTTCACGGCCCAAAAGATCTAATCAAGGCGACCTTCGATGGGAACCCGGAAGAGTTGTCCTATTTGTGGTTCGGGTGATGAAGTTTGTGGGAAAATGGGGACACCTGTTCCCAGATGACAGCAGCCGAGTAGATATAATCACAGCTCGCTTGAGGGGGCCGCGACCACTTGGTACATGGGCTTACACAATGCGAGGGGCCCGGAGCTGGTGAGTGTGGACACTTTTATTTGGGCATTGCATGCCCAGTTCGAGGCCCAGAATGATGGCCCGAAGGCTAGGTCATTCCTGTGCACCCTAAAACAAGGGAAGTGGTTGGTGAGGGAATACTCATCAGAGTTTAAACTTCATGCGGTTAAGGTCCGAAATTGGCCAGACCAAGTCTTGACCGAGCTGTACTGGGTGGGGCGGAATCATGAGATCCGTGAAACGGTCCTGCATGCTGTGGATCCGATATCCCTCCTGGCATGGATGCAGGAAGCAGAGAGCACTGAGGGCCATCTAAACACTCTGCGCCTAGACATTGCTGGGGCGGGAGGAAAGCCAACCCCTCCCCTGGCCCAGAAGGGGAAGCCAGTAAGACCACCTGAAACGCTCAGTGATCAACACCTGAAGCAGGGGCTGTGCCTAAGGTGCGAGTAATGGGGCCACTTTGCCACCGACTGCAGCGGATTGAGCCCTGGAAAGCCAGGGAAACCCGAGCCGGCCAAGCTGCAGGTGGGAACCCTGGTGAAGAAACCATCAGCCAAGCTGAAATTTGCTAAGGTGCTGCAGGCAACCCCGGAGGAAACCGAGGATGGCTCCAGCGAGGACGACAACACCGAGCGAGCGGGAAAAGGCCAGGTCCTGCTGTGAAAGCACGGGGCAGCAGGGCCCAATCCTGGAGGGACCAAATGTGGTCAGCAGCTACCCTCCCCTCTTTTTCGTGACTGTGACTCTCATGAATCTGGACAAGGGGACCCACATCAGAGTAAGGGGTCTCAGTGACTAGGGGTGCGGGAGGGACCTCATCAATCCATCTTTAGTGGCGGGGCTGGAAGCTGCGGTGGTGCGGTTACCCAAACCCCTAATCTTTATGCAGGTGGATGGGTCCACAATGAAGGAACCTTGCAAATTCAAGATGGTGCCATTACGGTTGTGGGCGGGGGATCACTGGGAAGAATGCTCGTTCATGATTACCCCCACGGCCAGGTTCCCACTAGTATTAGGAAGCCCCTGGCTTCATGGACACAATCCCTACATTTTGTGGGACGAGGGGAAGGTGCAATTCATCTCCCCACGATGCAAGCCGCATTAATGGAACCCACAGTGGGGTTCTCAGCCAGAAGCTGAAGCCCCCCGTGTTTGCCTGGCCCAAGAGGAGTTGGTTTCTATTCCCCCCGAATATCAGGACTTGGCCAGGGTCTTTGAAGAGGAAATAGCAGACGAGCTCCCACCCCATAGGCATTCAGATTGTAGTATTGAATTACTGCCAGGTCATAGATTGCCTAAGGGACGCATTTATGCGATGGGACCGGCAGAAAAAGATGAACTGCATAAGTTTATTGATAAGAACCTGGCCTGGGGTTTCATCAGACTGGCTTTTTCACCATTTGCAGCTCCCGTTCTGTTCTGAAAAAAGAATGATGGGAGGTTGAGGCTATGTACTGACTATAGGGGCTTGAATGCTGTTTCGTCTACCAATGCCTACCCCATGCTGCTCATCAAAGACTTGTTGGCCGAGGCGTCTAAAGGTAAAATCTTCTCCAAATTGGATCTCCAGGATGTGTACTTCAGAGTTTGCATAAGGGAGGGAGATGAGCACAAGACTGCCTTTAATACACCCCTTGGCCATTTTGAATACCGCGTGATGCCATTCACCCTCCAGGGGGCTCTGGGAGTATGCATGAACTTGATTAACTAGGTGTTGCACAAGCATTTATTCAAGGGGGCCCTTGTTTACTTGGATGATATCTTGCTGTACTCCGCCAACCTCCCCTCACATGTGAAACTGGTGAGGGAAGTGCTCCAGATTTTGCACAAGCACAAACTCTTTGCTAAACTCTCCAAATGTGAGTTTCATAAGTTGGTCATTCGCTTTTTGGGGTATAGGATCTCAAACAAGGGATTGGAAATGGATCCGGGGAAGGTCCAGGACGTACTTGGGTGGGAGGCCTCCCGCACACTCTGCCAGCTCCCGTTCTTCCTCGGATTCTCAAATATCTATCAAAATTTTCTCCCCAACTTTGCCCAGATCAGCTTGCCACTCACTGACTTGTTAAAAACCAAAGGGAAAGGTCCAGACATGACCAAACTGAGTGCTAAGCTTCAGTAGACGGAGGAATGACAAGAGGCATTTGACCGACTTAAGGCACTACTCATGTCAGAGCCAGTGCTTCCCCACCCAGATGAAAATAAAAAATTCATCGTCCAAGTCGACGCATCAGATGCAGCGATGGGGGGGGGGCGATCCTGCAAGAGGGGGGTGATGGGTTGTCACACCCTCTTGCGTATGTATCCCATAAGTTTAACGAGACCAAGCACAATTGGTCAGTTTGGGACACAGAGGCAGGTGCGATCCGGTTGGCACTCTCAACCTGGAGACATTGGTTGGAAGAGGCCCGGGTGCCGTTTGAGGTCTGGACAGATTATAAGAACCTGGAAATGCTCAACACCCCCCCCCCCGTAACCTTAATGCCCAACACTTACGGTGGGCCCATTTCTTTTCCAAGTTTCAATTTACGTTGCACCATTTCCTGGGCTCTGTGAATTCACTTGTGGATGCACTATCCCGCCTCCCACAACATGACAGCCAAAGGGGGGTAGTACTAGACTCTATGTTCACGTCCTCACATCTTGGAAGGGTGGTGACGACTCGCAGCCACACGGACTCCTCCCCTCTTGACCAGTTCCCCGGACATGACTCCTCCCCTCCTGTTCCTCCGGGCGGGGCAGCCTGGAACGTCAGGTTTGCCTCTGCCTTTTTGGATGCTGACAAAGAGGAGGTGGAAAATGTCGGGGATGGTGGAAAGGAAAGTGGATGGTTGCTGGTACCGTGGCACTAAACTGTTTGTACCCAAATCATTGCGGGGGGAAGTGCTTGCAGCGGTTCACGGCTCCGAACTCGCAGGGCACTCTGGATTTGTAAAATCCCTGCACCTTTTGCAAATACAGTTTTGGTGGTTATTTATGCTACCAATTTCTTCTCAAAAAAAGAAGAAATTGCAAGTAGATAAATAGGAACCACTTTGGTGGGAAGATAACAGCGTTCTGTGTACCTTGGCACTTAGTCATGCTGGCCAAATGACCACAGAAAAATCTTCGAACTGTGATGGCTCTTCGGCTTGGAAATGGAGATCAGCATTGCCCCCTAGAGTCGGATTCGACTAGCTTTCGAGCAAGGGAAACCTTTACCTTTACCTTTTCTCTCCAAAGGGAAACCAAATCAGCTGGCAACATTCTGTCTACTTCCATTTTATCTTCACAACAGCCCTGTGAAGTAGGTTAGCCTGAGAGAGAATGACTAGCCCAAGGTCACCCAGCAAGCTTCCATGGTAGAATAGGGTTAGGGTATTTTAGGTTAGAGTCCCAGATCCTAGCCTGACACTCTAACCACTACGCCATATTGACTCTCATTTATGCTATAGTTATGTCTATAATAATCTTTTCTAGCGTCTCTTAGGCCAACATTAAAATACCATATTTGCTCTTAAGTCACTGTAGGATTGCCAAGTAAAGTAGTGCACCAAATGGTATGTGGAGTAACCTTTCTGCAGTATGAAATTGTCATGTGCAGACTGGGCAGGGTCCGAGGCTCCCTGTCCCGCCACTGCGCCCCCAGTGACTGGATGCCCTGGCTGCTAACACCCTGACTGGGGGCTCTCCAGGGGAAAGGCAAAAGGGGCCTAGAGTCCTCCTCAGATGTGGGAAGGGAGGGGTCAGTTGCTTCACCACCACCACACCATACCCTTGAAGATTGGCCTTCCTCTCTCTCTCTCACCAGTCATCTGCCCACCACTTCTCCTCCTCATCGGAGGAGTCTGCCTTGCTTTTATTCTCTTCCCTGGGTAACCCCCCCCCCTCTAGTTGCTCCCATCCCTGCCTGGCCCCGCCCCTGCCTAAAAGTGGGGACACCAAGGCCTGGACCACCTCCCTGCCTCCCATTCTTCCGGTGCCTCTTCTCGCCTCTGTACAGGCTTTCACCATTTCTGTGCTGTCCGCCTCCACCACTGCCTCCTCTCATGTCGGGAGCCAGGCCTGGCACCGCTGTGGCCACGCTTGCCCTGGGCTCCCGATGTGCTGTGGCGGCGTTCCTGCTCCCGGGTCCTCCGGCTCTGCGCCTCCTGGGGTGGGGATGCACTGGGCCAGCAGCCCTCTCTGGATGCGCCCAAGGGTCTGTCACTGGGGCTATCAGGTTTGGGGCTGTTCCTTCTGCTGGGGCCTTTGGACAGAGGGTCACATCATCTGCAGGGCTTCCCTCCTTCTTCCCCCTCAGTTTGTCCCGGCTGGGACCGGGACAGAAATTGTGTGTGGGAAGTAGTTTGTGTGTCCGATCCTTTCTCTTAGGATAGCACCATCACAAGAAGGCCCCTGTGTCCCTATTTTCATCTGTGAAATGTTGGTGGGTACACTTTCATTTCCCAGGTTCATGCATTACTTGTCAACTACACACACAATGAGAAGAGAGGGGGGAAAATGAGAAGTGATATTCCTGTTTCTTCTCCTGATGCAAGGAGTACTGGAACAGCATTAGGTGGACAGGAGGATGTTGTATGCCCACGTTCAGTGTGACACAGTTCATTCTGCTATGTAGGCAAAGGTGAACCTGTATAGAGGAAACAATGACAGATATTTCTTACATATATTTCTAAGATAGTTGGATTGTTTTTCAGTGTCAGATCTGTTTCTCCAGTGGCAGAAGTCATTCAAACAACATCTTTTCCACTGTGAGGCACAAAGAGAATTTGTGCCTGATTAATATGCTTCCAGCTCCTTGCTTTAGCCCATACCCACAGCAGCCTGAGACTCACAGCCATTCACAGATACTGGCAGCCATTCTTCCTGAAAGCAAACTCAGCTTTAGCTTACAAAAATTTATTTATTTATTTATTGGATTTATAACCCGCCCCCCCCCCAAAGCGGGCTCAGGGTGGCTAACAGATGAGGCACGTATACCAAGATTAATACAATTAAAAACAGAATAAAACAATCATTATACAATGCAGGTGCTCTAGTTGTCACAAAAGTCCTTAATAGCAAGATGGGGCTCTGGTAAAGATGGTCCCAGAACAACAAAGTAATAAGTAAGTTCCAGACAGCACTGCCATCCATTCTTCATCCCAGGGTTATCTTGCTCCCCAATGGTACCCACTCCAATTGGTGGTGGTGGTGCGGTGATGGTACAATGGTGGTGCAATGGTGGTGGCGGCTCCTACTCAAAAACCTGGCAGAAGAGCTCAGTCTTACAGGCCCTGTGGAACTGTGCAAGGTCCCACAGGGCCCGGATCTCCTCCGGGAGCTCATTCCACTAGGTAGGAGCCGCCACTGAAAAGGCCCTGGCCCTGGTTGCAGCAAGTTTGGTATCTTTGGGAGTTATCCTGGAGTTACTCCTGGAGTTACCAGGAGATGTTGAGTCCCCGACCGTAGTGCCCTTGGGGGAACATATGGAGAAAGGATGTCCCTCAGGTATGCCGGACCCTGGCCATATAGGGCTTTAAAGGTAAGAACCAGCACTTTGAAGCGAACCCGGAATGCTATTGGCAGCCAGTGCAGCGCTTTCAGCACAGGCCTGATATGGTCCCACCTAGAGAGACCCATCAACAGCCTGGTCACAGCATTCTGCACTAGCTGCAGCTTCCGGATTCGCGACAGAGGCAGCCCCATGCAGAGAGCATTACAGTAGTCTAGCCTCGAGGTGACCGTCGCATGGATCACTGTGGCCAGGTCATTGCGGTCAAGGAAGGGAACCAACTGCCAAGTCAGCCAAAGATGGTAAAAGGCCGACTTGGCAGTGACTGCCACCTGGGCCTCCATCGTTAAGGAGGAGTCCAGGAGCACACCCAAACTCCTAACCTCTGACACTGGCACCAAAGGCGCCCCATTGAAGGTCAGGAGAGGGAGCCCCAACCCCAAACCAACCCGACTCAGGCCCAGGACCTCCGTCTTTGCCGGGTTTAGTTTCAGCTGACTCAGCCTGAGCAAACCAGCCACAGCTTGCAACGCCCAGTGAAGGTCATCTGGGCCGGAGTTTGACTGGCCGCCCAACATCAGATAGAGCTGGGTGTCATCTGCATATTGGTGACACCCAAGCCCACAACTCCAGGCAATCGGGGCAAGGGTGTGCATGTAGATGTTAAACAACCTTGGGGACAGCACTGCCCCCTGAGTCACCCCACAATCAAGAGGATGCCTCTGGGACTGCTGATCCCCTATCGCAACCCTTTGTCTCCAACCTTGGAGAAAAGAGGCAAGCCATTGACGAGAACAAAGGGAAGTTGCAGGGCTCTTTGCATTTCACTCTTGCCTAAAGCTGGGGAAGAGCTGCTGCTAGAGCAGAAATGCTATGGTTTTCTTGTTCCCTTCATTGGCACATGTCCTGGCTATAAAACAACAACAACAAGAAGAAGTAATAGTGAAGGGATTCCCTGAGTTCAGTGTCCCAAATCAATGTTAATCTTTCATGGATTGGATCTGCCCCATTTTTCATTCCAGATGTCTTTAATCTTTATTGAGATGGAGTGTTTCTACAATTAATTTGTGCACCTTGCGATCATCATAACATTCCATGCCATTCATTGGCATGGTTAGTTTTCCCATTTAGATAAATCAAGCAGATAAGTTAAGTGACTTTTATACACATGGTGCCTCATTAACAGTGTAACCCTGATGCTAAATGAAACCACTGTGTTGTTATTGCTGATGAAAAATTTGGCATAGCTCATTCGTATTCTATGTTCGCTCTACAAAGAAAACATATTTTCAAAAACCATCTCCCAAGAACTCAGCGTGCAGCAATAGTACTGGATTCTACAAGAGCAGCACCAACTACAGAGTGGCATGTCAATGCTACCTTTGTGTTAGCTATACGTGGAAGGAGTCAACCAACGCATGCTGATGATTCCACCATCTATATTCTAATTCCCAGAGAGACTTTGTGTGTGGATACTTATTTCTGCCAACAGAGGGGTCACTCTCCCCCAACAGCTTTTCCTACATAGTCAGAAAACTTCCTGGGTCTGTAGAAAAATCCAAAAAGTAAAAATATCCCTTCAAGGAGGAATTCCCCCCAATACCTTTTGAAATGGCCTCTGCAAGGATCTAACTCCAATTATCAACGGTGAGAGATTAAAACTTTCGGGGGGGGGGAGGCGTCTAACTGGCTCTATCAGTAAAAGGGTGGGGGAAGGGCCTTTCTTGGCCTATTTTGGCCTTTAAGGGAGGGAGGCCTGACAAGGGTTGCCAGTGCCAGGCTGGGGAATTCCTAGAGGTTTTGAGGTGGACTGTAAGGAGGGCTGGGTTTGGGGAAGGGAGAAGCCTCAGCTGTGTATAATGCCACAGAGTCCACCCTCCAAAGCAGCCATTTTCTCCAGGGAGACAGATCTCTGCTGTCTTGAGTTCAGTTGTAATTTGGGGGGGGGTTTCCTCCAGGCCCCACTTAGAGGTTGGCAACCCTAGGCCTGGCAGCAGTTGCCAGGCCCCCCCCAAGCCACCGGCAGGGGATGGTGGGTAAGGTTGCCAGATCCAGGCTGGGAAATTCCTGGAGATTTGAGGGTGGAGCCTGGGGAGGACAGGGGCCTCAGTGAAGTACAATGCCACAGAGTCCACCCTCCAAAGCAGCCATTTTCTCCATGGGAAGTTATCTCTGTAGTCTGGAGATGAGCAGTAATTCCAGGGGATACCCAGGTCCCACCTGGAGGCTGGCATCCCTAGGCAGCACCCTCTGGGTGACTTGATACCACCTGATTTGCATGACTCAATTAGGCCCAGCTGCTTGCTACTGTTCATCAGCAGCCACCCTATAAAAGCCAGTGTGATGTAACAGTTAGAGCTTCAGATAAGGGTCTACAAGCTTAGCATGCCCTCAGGTCTTGGATTCAAACCCTGTATTCAGCTAGAGGCTTCTTCTGATAACAACTTTATTTGGTTTTTTAGTATATGACAGTGCTATTAGCTACCTCTGAACAAATTGTGACTTAGGCAGAAGTCATTGTACACTATTCATTGTACCTCTAAGATTGCAAGTTATACTCAAGAGAAGCCATACAACTTTCCTGTCTGGCTTACACCTGAGGAATCTGAATGCTGATTATGAGGCATCTGGAGGCCTAGATCTGCTATAAGGCTTTGCAGGATACCAGAGAAGGTCCATCTGTGAGCACCTGCAATCTTCAGGCCCCTGGAGCAGCAGGAGCAGCAGCAAGCACTCAGTCCTACAAGTAGTCTCAGTTAAGCTCTGGCTGTTGTGGGATCAATAGGTCTGATAGTGCTTTCCTTAGGGTCTCCAGGGGTCATTTCCTGCAGGAGCACACAGGAGCGAAGCTCTGGCAGTAAAGAGCCCAGGGGGCGGGCACATGCAACAAGCCCCACCCCCTGCTCCCAGTAGCCCTCAGTCAGAACAAGAAGCAGCCAGGTAAGCCGCAGAGCCCCCCCCCGACCCCCCAGTCCAAAACAATCCAGTGGCACCTTTAAGACCAGGTTTTATTCAGGTACAAGCTCTCCCTCCTCTGTGAGGACAGATCTGCACGTCCCCCCCTCAATAGCTAGCAATCCAAAACAGTCCAGTGGAGCCTGAGCGGTGGGTGTTGCCTTCTGACGCACTTCTGGTGATGTCAGGGGGTGTGGCATATGCAAGTAAGTTATGCTAATGAGTCATGCTAATGCGCTCCTCCACCTCTTTTTCTATGAAATGATCCCTGAGGGTCTCTAGGGTGTGAACATGGCCCAGAGAACTGTGCTAAGCAGTTTTTCCACTGAAAGATCCTAGTTGATAGCCCAGTGGTTATGTAGTGCTCATCAATGACTACTTTCTAGCTCATAGTGACAATTTTTACCATGCAAAATGAACTGTGGAAAAAATGGCACAATTTTCAGGTTGCAAAAATGGAGTTTTCAATACTGCTCTTCTATATGTTCAGTAGGTAAGATGCAGGCTGCTTCTTTTAATCATTCCTCTGGATAAGTCCTAACTGGACATTATATTTCACCTCCCCTTCCCTCTGACCACTTTTTCACTTTTAGATGCTGAAACTTTCACATGAAATTCTATTTACTTTTAAGATTTATATTTCTTAGTGTTACTTAAGGACAGAAATATGGTATTACACTAAGATCAGCACTTAAAATGTCAGTCTTATAATTAGTACTGTTTCTGTTTTCTCAAAGATGCATTCAAAAATTGAACTTCTCCATGGTAAGAACATAAGAACATAAGAGAAGCCAATGTTGGATCAGGCCAATGGCCCATCTAGTCCAACACTCTCTCAGACAGTGGCCAAAAATACCAGGTGCCATCAGGAGGACCAGTAGTGGGGCCAGGACACTACCCCCCCCCATTGATTCTTGCAGTTTCCTCTTGAGTGAAACACCTCATAGTATTGTAGCAGGGAATTGTTCACAGTCCAAAATGGATAGTATTTTGAGTAGCTTTACATTTTTGCAGTTGACATCATTCAGCATGGTTTCTCAACAGGTAGGTAGTGCTAGTGTTGATTAATACTTACAACTTACTGGTTTGATTAGACTACATATGCTATGAAGTCATCATGAGCGGGTTGTGCATCATTTAAAATTAGCTACATTTTATTTTACTATATGTAGAATCATAGAATCACAGAGTTGGAAGTGATCTCCAGGGTAATCTAGTCCAACCCCCTGAACAATGCAGGAAATTCACAACTACCTTCCCCTCACACCCTCAGTGACCCCTGCTCCATGCCCAGAAGATGGCAAGAAAACCTCCAAGATCCCTGGCCAAACTGGCCTGGATAAAATTGCTTCCTGACCCCAAAGTTGCAACTGGCATTTCCCTGGGCATGTAAGAAAGGGCCATGAGAACTAAGCACTGATGCAACTCCCCCCTCCCTCTCATGATCTGCCTAAGCTCACAGAATCAGCATTGCTGTTGGATGTCCATTTAGCTGCTGCTTAAAGACCTCCAAAGAAGGAGAGCCCACCACCTCCTGAGGAAGCCTGTTCCACTGAGGAACTGATCTGTCAGGAGTTCTTCCTAATGTTTAGCCAAATATTCTTTTGATTTAATTTCAACCTGTTGGTTTTGGTTTGACCTTCTGGGGCAACAGAAAACAACTTTGCACCATCCTCTATATGATAGCCCTTCAAGTACTTGAAGATGGTTATCATATCACCTCTCAGTCATCTCCTCTCCAGGCTTTACATACCCAGCTCCTTCAACCTTTCCTCATAGGACTCCTCACCATCTTCGTTGCCCTCCTCTAGACACATTCCAGTTTGTCTATATCCTTCTTAAACTGTGGTGCCCCAAACTGAATACAATACTTTAGGTGAGGTCTAACCAGAGCAGAGTAAAGCGATACCATGACTTTGTGTGATCTGGACACTATATTTCTGTTGATGCAGCCCAAAATCGCATGTGCTGCTTTTACACCTGTGAAGTTAATAGCACCCATCATTATTGGTGTATTCTTAGAATTTACTAGAACTAAGTACTTGAACAGGTTCAGGAGAGGCAGCATATGTATTTTCCAGACAGATAAAGTTCTCTGTTTCACTGTAGGAAAGCACAAAGTATTTGCAATCCAATTTAAAACACTCAATAAATAAGCTTTTGGACAGGCAGACAAAACTGGTAGAGCAGGAATATACCAGTAGAGTTGCCAGCTGCAGGCTGGGAAATACCTGGAGATTTAGGGGGTGGAGCCTGAGTTTGGGGAGGGGTTTTGGGGAGGGGAGGGACTTCAATCGGGCATAATACCATAGAGTTCACCTTCCAAAATAACAATTTTCTCCAGGTGAACTGATCTCTGTTGCCTGGAGATAAGTTGACATTCCAGGAAATCTCCAGCTACCAACTGGAGGTTAGCAGCTCTCTACATGTGTGATAAGCAATACAACTCCTTACACTCCCCCACACATGCTCCAGCAGGTCAACACCTCTTCTGCAAATTAATATTTTTTTCTTATGGGTGAGTTTGGGGAATGGACAAGTACATGGGAATGTACATGCAAAAACATTTTAAATACAATTTAGAGCAATTCTGAGTATTTGATAACAATTTTTTTTTTAAACTTTCGATTTATTGATCGCTTTTCCCCACACACCTGTGGGCTCAGAGCGATTTACAATTACTCATGACATTTGGACTAACAATACTCATGGGGATAGGGAAGACAACATACAGTATTTTTAATTACACACACATTGTAGCTGGCCGGGGATTCATCTGCGAGCTGGATCAGTCGTGTTCCGACGGCATGTATTCTTGTCGGCTGGCTGATGACGTCAGGGCTTCTTGATGTCACGCTGCCACACACTGCCACCGCCTGGCCGACTCGCTCCACTGCACGAATGCCGAAACAGATCTTTCAGCATTTGGTTTTTTAGTATATGACAGTGCTCTGAACAAACTGTGATTTAGGCAGAAGTCATTCTACACTATTCATTGTACCTCTAAGATTGCAAGTTATACTCAAGAGAAGCCATACAACTTTCCTGTCTGGCTTACACCTGAGGAATCTGAATGCCAATTTGTCCAGGTTTCTGTGATTGGTTCTGCTATGTTTTAGCAAAAGGTTGCTTTCAAAGCTACCTCTCACTGCTCTTTTTCCTTTCTGAGCTATCCAATTGTCAGTCCTAATGTTGCTCCTCGGTAGTGTATGTTTCATCTTGAGAAAATATATCAGAGCAAGTGGAACCTACTCTGAAGATTCTGAGCTCTCCTTTCCAGTACAGGAACTTGCCAGTCCCTGGGGAAAAATCATAGACTTTCATTCATTACCTTGTAAGTGATAAGATAAGCTGTCTTTGCTGTACTCTCATTCTTACTACAGGGCACATCACATGATGCATATTTCCCTACCTAGAAGCATTTCTACATGCTAAAAAGCCCTGAAGCTCATTTGAAGATTATGTGGAATGATTTGAGATGCTTGTAATTTGTTAGGTGCATTGCCTGGCCAGAATCTAGTGTGCATGTTTTCAGCTTGTGCTTTGATAACATGTGTGTCTCATGCTGCATGACTAGCCACTTCTGAAAAGGAGAGTTAATTAAAAACAAAAAACAAAATACCACATACAGTTTGTGATATTGCAAGGAACCAGGTGTTTGAAGGAAAAGAAGTCAAAAAGCCCACTTGCCATGCCCAACATGCCCAAACTCAAGCATGCCAAAACAGGCTGTTTGGATCCTGTCCTCGATTGCTATATTATTGCCATGTCCGATGATCATACTATATTTAAACCAAATAGAATTCAGCTGAATGTGAGCTGTGACAAATGCTGCAGACATCTTACACCATTTGTGCAATTTTCAAACAAAAAGCATGCAAGACAGAAATAGACTGCATGAGTACAAAAGATATCCTCCTGACTTAACTAGGTCTCAGCAAAATACTGAGCATTCACACAAACTAACACAGAATCATAAAAAACAGTGTTCTTTGGCTGGGAAAGAGGAATTCTGAAAAGGAGATTAATCAGACATATCATTACAGGTGCTATTATTTGACCCAGGCAAGCCTGACCATGGTACCCTGTTTTCCCGAAAATAAGACCTACCCCAAAAATAAGCCCTTGCAGGATTTCTATGCATTTGTGGTATAAGCCCTAGTGTGTCTTCTTGAGAAAAAATAGTAAATATAAGACAGTGTCTTATTTTCGGGGAAACACGGTAATAATACCAACTGCTGAATCTTGCCCTGACTTGGTTACAGGTCATACAAAGGGTAGAAAAGAAAGCTAGGACCCAACAGGAGTAGCACTTGGGGCAGAGAGGCCCCAAATCCCAAGAACCTCCAACGTTAACAACCACTTCACTTGAATGGCGAAACCAGACTGTTTAATCGCAAGAACATATGGCATCATGCAAACTACTAAAACTGAATGATTAAACAGGCAGGCAGAAAATTTAAATGCAAAGCACAAAGCCTGTAGCCTTTTAGAAATCAAAGACAAATGTTCATTCTAAAAGCTAATGAAATCAGAAGTTCTTTTCTGAAGCAACAGATAGAACTTCAGAATGCTGAATATGCTCTGATTACTTCAATTAGTTCTAATGTATGTGAATTTTACTAGCGTTTCAAAACCAAGACAGGAAAGGACCAAAAGGAGACCATACTGTAAGGGCTATATATCAGAAGGGAGGAGAGCAGGAGAATGTACGTTTCCTCAAGGGGACAGTACCTGGAAACAAAATGTATGGGGCAATACCACCGTGTAGAGGAGTATTACTATATAGAGAGATCAATCCTAAACAGGTCTATCCAGAATCTGCTTAGGTTTATTCAGTGGAGCTTACTCCCAGGAAAATGTTCTTAGGATTGCCTGGTAAACTATCTCTTGCCAGAATGACAGAATTGATAATCCAGATAATACTGATTATGTAGTATCTTGTGATGGTAAGAAAAGAAGAAACACTAGAAACAGATGGGTTTCCAGGTTGGAGCAAAATATCTACATTTCTGGTAGATCTTCTATCTTGAGTTATGGTGAACTTTGGGACTGTGGAATGGATGACATTTCTAATTACCAATGATCCATGTGCCTCTCTACGTCCCTTTATTATCCAGATATGGTACAAAGGTAAAATCATCATGAGACTGCCACTAAGGGATGCAGGTACCTCTACCTGTCTCAACAGGGCGTAAGTAGGAGGACTTCAAATGTACTTAATGTCTGGAAAGTCAAAGTGAGCATGACAATTATGCTGGTGGCAGTGGGGTATTGGTATAAACGATCACCTGAAATACTGTTTTGAATGAATCCTTCCCAGTTCATCTTTCGCTGGGAGTTGTAGTGCAGCCCAGCCTTAGCCTTTAGCTTCACCTTTGCTAAGCCTCTACTGTCTTCCCATCATCCCCTATGTCACCCTCACTCATTATTTGCCAGCTCCTGACCTTTCCATCTCCAATCTTCTCCTCTATTAAATGTAGTGTGGAAGCCTCTGGGCAGAGACTGCCTTACTTGCATATCCAGCACAATGCTGAATCTCTCTCTCTCTCTTTTAAAAACATTTTTATTGCTTTTCTAGTCTACAAACCTACAGGGTCAAGGGAAGGGAACAACCTAAAACTACAAGTAACAAGGATCATTAATACATAAATTCAAGACAATCGATATTTTTCTATTACTCAAATAGTAATACATGAGAGTTAATACTATAAAAGGATAAAGTGAGCAAACACAATCTTGCTTGGCTATAGTGTGTGTTTCTTAGCTTTAAGATAACTAATCTCCCTTATATATAAAAGCGGAATGGTGGTGGCACTTCTCTAGAACATTCCACACGTTCCGGAATTGGTTGGCGCCCTGGTGTGTCACTCAGAATCTGTCCCTATCCACTGGCTGCATTGCTTGAGTCTCGCCTCCAACATTCTAAACATTTTGCTGTTCCTCTCCCTTCCATAGCCAGTCAGAACACAGAGGTTATCTGCATATGCAGCCTCATTGGCCTTTGCCTTGGAATACAGAGGTCGTTTGCATATGCGACTTGATTGGCTTTTGCCGCTAAGATTCTAAACAGTTTGCTGTTCTGAGGTAAAATGTGTCCAATCTCCAGGTGAGGGCTGGAGATCACTCAGAATTACAACTGCTCTCCAGATGGCAGAGATCAGTTCTCCTGGAGAAAATGGTGGGCTCTGTATCCTTATATACTGCTGAGGTGGCCCCGTATGACAGCCAATGTGAAGTAGCAGTCAGGGCTTCAGAGCACAGGAGAAGCTGCAGGTGTGTGTGGGGTGGAAAGCTGAAGAGTGAGGAAGAAATAAAGGTAGGTTGATGATTGGCTGGGAAGGAGATAGGGTTGCCAACTCCGGGTGGGAAACTTCTGGAGATTTGAGGGATGGAGACTGGAGAGGGTGAGGTTTCAGGAGGCATGGGACCTCGGACAGGTACAAAGCCATAGACTCCACCCTCCAAACCAACCATTCCCTTTTGGGGAACCAACGTTGCCAATCTCCAAGTGAGGGCTGGAGATCACTCAAAATTACAACTGTTCTTTAGGTAGCAGAGATCAGTTCCTCTGGAGAAAATGGTGTCGTTATACCCTGCTGAGGTTGCCACAGCAAATTGACACTGAGTGTCCAAGGCCGGGGCACCCGCCCAGAGCCTCTTTCTAGAGTTTATTGTATTTATTTCCACAACGGGCCTTTTTCCTAGTTTATAATAAACATCAGACTTTCAAAGTTACTCTATTTTGCTTATTTCTTTCCTCTGTGCTTCTTATCAAAATCCAGTCTAACTTTTAAAGGTTTAGGAGAAGCAGCTCCTAATTCTGCTCCCTGGTCAAAGGATTCTGCCCAGCTGTTTGCAGCATTGTCAGAACTTCCCCCCTTATTATCTTCTTCTTCTTCTTCTGCATCTTTGTTGTCCTCCACTTTCTCAGATCCATCACTCACTTTCTGTTGTTGCTTCAGGAATATTTTCTCTTTAGAAACAGAGTAAATCGTTTCTTTTTTCCCATTGTAGTTGCAGATAAGGCCTTCCGGTAATGTCCATCTGTATGGGGTGGTATGATTTTGCAAAAAACAGTGTTAAGTCTCTATATTGTCTCTTTCTTTTCCTGATCTCAAATGGAACGTCTTTTAAAACTTTGATTTGTTCTTCTTTGATTTTCAAGACAATTCTATTTGTTGCCTTCAAAATTAAGTCACTTACAGACCTTTATGAGAATTTCGCATAGACTTCCCCGGGTAGCTTTTTTAAATATAAATTCTGGATAAGTACGATATACCATATCCATATCACTTTGTATCACTTCCGCTGTTAAGACTACCATGGGAGCAAGCTCTTCACTTAAAATCTCTTTCAGGTTCTCGTCTTTCTGCTCTGGAATGTTTTGAAATCTCAGGACATATGCTGATTTTTCCATTTGAAGAAGTAGCAATTGTTGACTCTTAGAGATTTTTTCTTTTTCCACTACCTCCAGTCTTTGTTCAAAGTCTTTGGAATTAACGTCAACTAATTCAAGAAGGGGAATGACCAGAGAATAAATGAACGAGAGAGAGGTGATTTCAGTAATTTTCAGGTAAATTCAAAGGGACCTATGGTAGGAAAGGATGTCTGTAATCTGCAATGTCTTTATACTAATGCACAGAGTATATCCAAAATTCTCAAAAAGGTCAATGAGAGACTTAATTTTCAGGAAAGCTGATTTCAAAAAACTAAGAGAAATATTAGGTAGGATTCCATGGCTGGAAATGCTGAGGGGGAAATCTGCACAGGAAGGATGGGTGATGCTGAAAAATGAAGTGCTTAAGGCACAATCTCAAACTGTTCCAGTAAGAAAGAAAGGTGGGAGATGGGTAATGAAGCCAAGGTGGCTGAACAAGGAACTCTCTAAAGAGCTGAGACTAAAAAGGGAAATGTACAGGAAATGGAAGGAGGGTCAGATTACTGAGGGTGAATACAAAAAGCAGGCTCAAATCTGCAGGGATGGTGTCAGAAAGATTAACGCAGAGATGGAGCTGAGGCTTGCAAGGGATGCTAAAAATAACAAGAAAAATTTTTATGCCTATGTTCGGAGCAAAAAGAAGAACAGGGATGGAGTAAGCTTATTGCTACGGGAAGATGGTCATGCCTTAACAAGAGATGAAGACAAAGCGGAATTACTCAAGTCTCACTTTGCATCGGTCTTTAACCATAAGGTGAGCTGTATACAAACTGAAGAATGCAGGGCATATGAAGGAAGGAGGAACTGCCAGTCCAGAGTAAGTAAGGAAATGGTTAGAGAGCATCTAGCTGCCTTAAATACTTTCAAATCTCCAGGGCCGGATGGCTTGCATCCCAGGGTGCTAAAAGAAATTGCAGATGTTATTTCAGAG
>NW_015170309.1:397326-421675 GCF_001447785.1 Gekko japonicus | reverse complement strand
TATCTTTCGGCTATGCTCCTGCAGAGTGCAGGGGGTTGGACTAGTTTACCTGCAAGGTACCTTCCAACTCTAACATTATATGATTCTATGATTCTATGATTCTATGATTCTATGATTCTATGATTCTATGATTCTATGATTCTATGATTCTATGATTCTATGATAAGAGTGAGCAAATCTGGCAACCATACATTATGTATAAGACAGGCTATCTGGCCTAGTTGGTATTCAGACTGTCAAGAATAACATATTTGACTAGGGTTGCCAAGTCCAACTCCAGAAATATCTGAAGAATTGGGTGTGGAGCCAGGAGACTTTTATGATGTAACTTCCTATGATGTCACTTCCCAAACTCCACCCCTTCTGATGATGTCCCTTCCAGCACACTGCACCAAAACACCACCTTCTTTCATAATTCAAATTTAAATACACTGTCATATATCACTTTCCAATCAGGATAATGCTGTGTGGCACAAACATGACGACCATCTTTCGGGTATGTTGTACAGGCTATCTTTCGGCTATGCTCCTGCAGAGTGCAGGGGGTTGGACTAGTTTACCTGCAAGGTACCTTCCAACTCTAACATTATATGATTCTATGATTCTATGATTCTATGATTCTATGATTCTATGATAAGAGTGAGCAAATCTGGCAACCATACATTATGTATAAGACAGGCTATCTGGCCTAGTTGGTATTCAGACTGTCAAGAATAACATATTTGACTAGGGAGAAGGGAGAGGGAGAAAGAAAGCAGATAGAAGGAAGGAAGAAGTGAAGGAAGGAAGGAAGGAAGGAAGGAAGGAAGGAAGGAAGGAAGGAAAACTCCTCAAAGAGAAACACTTCCCATAGAAAATGCAATAAAAAATCCTCTCCGGGGGCTTAAAAAAAATTGAACTCTTTCTTGCGACATAAAGCATGAGGAAGGCAGTCATAGGAATGTTCCATAGAACAGTTGTGCCAATGTTTTGGCCTTATATAACTTCAGGGCTGCAGGAACAAAGTGTCCACCATGAGTTCGAAAAAAATTCAGTATGGCATTTGTGGATCTTTCCCCTAGATCGGCAACATATTTGCTTTGCTTAACCCTAGAACCAAAGGCCTAAAAAATTACGCCCAGATATTTAAAACTGTCAACTTGTTCTATCTGATGGCCGTTTATTGCTCAATTCCTGGGTTTCGATCTACTCCCAAAGGCTACAATTTTAGTTTTTTGATAGTTAATTGTGAGAAGCTCATCTTTACAAAACATGCTGAACTTCCTTAGGGCTCACCTAAGACCAACTGGGGTTCGAGATAATATCACAGCATCATCAGCATACAGTAAAACAAATATATGCTGGTTAGCAAGTTTAGGAGGATGCAGATCAGAGGTGTTAAGCCAATTTACTATATTATTAATATAAAAAATGAACAAAGATGGAACTAATAGACATCCTTGCTTGACACCTCTGAAGGTTCTAATAGGATCAGTAAGATGGCCAAATCTACTGCATCTGACTTTTAGAAACGTATGATCATGCAGGGCCTCTAGTAGAAACAAAAGTCTTTTAGTGATATTTGAATTTAAAAGCTTATTTCAGAGCCAAGGTCTAGCAATAGAATTAAAGGCAGATTTGAGATCAACAAATGCAGCATATAGGGAAGTTGCTCTCCTGGCTGAGTATTTCTCAATAAGGTGCTGTAATGTCAGGCAGTGATCAAGTGTAGCCCTGCTTGGTCTGAAACCTGCCTGTTCAATAATCAAAATGTTTTTTTGTTCTAGCCAATCTAAAATTTTATTTAATAAATGTCCTGCATACAGTTTACTTATGATGTTTAGCAAACTGATTGGATAGGTCATCCTTCTTACCCTTTTTATAAAAAGGGACAACTGTAGCTAAACCCCAAGACTTGGGGACATGACCTGTGTTATCAATGTGTGTAAAGAGGGGAGCTAAGAAAAAGGTCCACCAATCCTTATTCTCTTTTGAAGGTTCTGGTGGAATGCCATCTGATCCTGGGGCCTTAGCATTTTTCAGCTGCCCAATAAGTCAGTCTCACCAACTGTTACAGGGGACCATTTTATGGTATTTTTGAATGTTACCACTGATGGAGAATGGACAGCATCGTTGTACATTTCTCTAAAGAAGGAGACCCATCTATCCGCAGGAATACAGGCAGTTATTGATGACTTAGCACCTGATGCTCTACAAGTGACTAACTTACAAGAAAAGGGATGTATTTTTACTTTTGGCTGCATTGATAAGCTCTTGCCACAGTTCTCTGGAGTACTCTTTCTTTCTATGTTTTATCAATAATTTGTACTCTTTTTTTTGGAAAAAAGTTGGAAAAGGATTTCTTGCTCGGCTCCCTCATCAGCACTTCGGTATTGGTTATAGACCCTATTCAAAGCAGTTTTGGCTGCAATACATCTTTGATTAAACCATGGTTTAGATAAATTGAAGGGTTTAGCACCCTTAGCTGGAGAGGAGTAAAAGAGAAAGGGATATATATTTTGTATGAAATTTTCATATACTTCTATATGCAATATTCTGTTAAAGAATTAGCATGCATAAAGTATCTGATTTTCTTCTTCTTAAGAAAAGCTAATTGATTCCAATCTGAATTCATTTCCATGGACTGTTGTTCAAACAGTGGTGGCAGCAGCTCCCAGATCACTCCATTCCTGGCCGCCTTCTATAGTTAGTGCAGGCGAGGGGCCCACACACTACCCTTGCGCTGAGAAGGAAACTGGTGCACTGGTTGTATTAGGGGGGGGGGATTTAAGGATTTAATTTTTTTTTAAATACCAGGCTCTGTCTCAGAAGACCGCAGGCCAGGTAAACCCCCCACACACACCCAGAGAAGAGCATGGCCACACGTGCAGGACCTCCCAGCAGAGGCAAGGGGCCCACCCGCATCCTCCCACCCTTGCTGGCTCCAAAGAGGCCAGGCTCCAAAGAGGCCTCACCAGAGAAGAGCTGAGAGCACAAGGGAGGGACCTCCCTCCCAGTCCCCCCACCCCCAGACCCCAGCTAACCTTCCCGCCTGGTGGCAGCAAGGACCCACCAGCACCACCCGCCCAGACCTGAGCGGAGCACTGATGGCTACTGCATGGGCCTGGGGTCACTGGGGGAGGAAGAGAATTGGCAACAACAACTCCAAGAGAGCCACAGCCCACCCAAACCTTACCTTCCCAGCAAGGGGCTGCTGCTGGGTGACTGGGGCTGGCTCTGGAGGTAGTGCTGGTGGTGGCTCAGAGGGACACATGTGGGTGATGGTGACAGCTGGATGGCAAGAAACAAGCAGCAGATGCCCAGCCAGCCCCATGCCACCTGACCAAGGGGCAAGAGGGCTGCTGGGAGCTGGGATGCCTTTAGAAGGAGTCTGCTGCTGCTGAGAGAGGCAGGGCTGCCTGAGCCCAGCACCCAGCCAGTGGAGACTTGTGTTTTGGAGTGGTGCCGGGGAAAGTCATCACGTGCGCCAGCTGACACTCTTCCATAGCCATAGAGATTTGGAGGACTAAAATTCTAGAGCATTTCTGTTCTGGCCGCCATTTTGTCCCCCGGGGCTCTGGGAAGCGGTGAGTCTCCAGCTGACACTCTTCCATAGCCATAGAGATTTGGAGGACTAAAATTCTAGAGCATTTCTGTTCTGGCCGCCATTTTGTCCCCCGGTCCCCAATTCTAAAAAAGCAGGTATGGGAGATGGGGCTTGGCAAGCCTATATTTGACCCAAAAGAATAGACAGATAAATAATCCTATGATAGCTCAAGATAATGATAAACTCTAATCCTTTTCATACAAACAGAGCTCAGAAATGTTGACAGTGAACTCTAACCATGCACCTGAAGGTTCACAGAGGCCCGTTTCATCTTCAGGTTAAAGTTTAGACCTTAAGCTGAAAGTCTGCTTTCTTTTTCTATCTGTACATTAATTGGTTTCTTTTTAAAGATCTGCTGTATCAAACAAACAAAAAAGCACTTCCTTATGGCAAATATGCTAGTTCACACAGTCACTACAGCATGTAGAAATAAACTGTCAGAGATCCAACCACAGAGACATTATTTATTTATATCCCACCTTTTCAGCTCCTACTGACACCAACAAAACAGATGAAAATACAACATAAATAAAAATACACTATCACCAAGAGGAATAAAAAAGTGAAAATGTAGCATGAAAGAAGCTTAGAAAACACCTGACTAAAAGTGGCATGAACTAAAAGCAGCAACAGATCTACAAACAAAACAAAGATATATGCCAAACAGAGTCAGTGAGGGGGAAAAGATTTCTGTGATTTCTCCTACTTACACAACTGCCCCCCACAAATGGCCAGGGGAGATCTGGCAATCCCAGAGAAAGCTGTCTTTGCTCTGGTGAGGGTAAATAAGAGTAAAGCCTTAAAAGCAAATCTTAGCTGATAGCCAGCCTTGTACAGAAGTAGGTTGCCCTTGAGACACCTTGGTCCCAAGACCATAGATAATAATCAGCAGTTCTAATTGTACCTGAAAGTGAATTGGAAGTCGACATGTAAGTAGATTCTTGAAGAAACAGAAGAAGAGATTGGATTTATACCCTGCCTTTCACTCGGAGTCTCAGAGCGGCTTACAATCTTCTCCCCCTCCCCAGAACAGACACCCTGTGAGGTAGGTGGGGCTGAGAGCGCTCTGTTGAGGACTATTCTTGAGAGAACAGTTCTGAGGGAACTGTGACTGATCCAAGATCACTCAGCTGGCTGCATGTGTTTCCTGACCCTCAGGTCAGCAAGTAATCTAACATCTGAACTTTTTACAAGTTGAAGCTTCTAAACAGTCTTCAAAGGTTCCCTAACAGGAATTTTATTTGGATATGAAAAGTACAAGAATATCAGTAATAAGTGCCTGCTTATGCCTCTCAAGGTAGAGTAGCAGCTGGAATACCATCTGAAACTGGCTGAAGGTATAACACACCACAACTGTCACCTGCTTGGATCCAACTGAACACACGAATCTAACAGAACCCCAGAGATATAAATTCCCTCTTTCAGGAATTATTTGCCGCTCAACCTCCACTCGCTTGATTTGGGGTGTGCGTAGCTTAGTCCTTGCCGGAACACAGCAGAGAGACTGTTGGGAAAGAGCGTGCCGGGAAAGAGGCAACCCTCAGTGCTCCATGACTGGAGACCCTTCACAAAGGTCCCCGGGGGCCACAGACATTCATACCCCCTCTCTAACTGCTGGTTTGTGAGCCGCCTCCCTGGGAGATCCCAGGAGACACAGCTGCCATCAGCTCGCCGAAACCCCACCTTCTTGATCTTTTTGAAGGAATGTTGCTGAGCCTGAGTTTGTGGGACTCTTACAGTTGCATGCCAATAAAAGTAATTGGATTGAAATAACTATAAATTCATTTCCCATTCTAATAGTGACGCCAGGACATCTTTGGATACTTAAATCCAGTGACTAGAGCTGTGAATGGGCTGGATAGATCTTTCTGCAACCCTAGGTTTGCAGAAAAATGTGAAATAAAAAAAATTACACTGTGTAGCTTGAAAAATCCAAAAATGATAAAAGGGCCACCTGCAGGGCTCTAGTCGGGGGGGAGCTCTCAGGTACGGAGCTCCGGAAGAGAACCTCTAGGGGGCGGGGCGGTCACGTGGTGAAGCCCCGCCCCCTTCTTTACCCCGCCCTCTGCTTCGATCCTCATTCTGTTTGGGAATGAGGATGAAGCAGGAGGGTAAGTAGCCGGGCCTTCTGACACACTTCCGGTGATGTCAGGGGGTGTGGCCTTCTGTCACTTCCGGTGATGTCAGGGGGCGTGGCATATGCAAATAAGTTATGCTAATGAGTTATGCTAATGAGCTCCGGCAGCTCTTTTTCTACAACAAGACCCCTGGCCACCTGTAGTTTTAAGCAACAGATTTTCTCAGTGGCGTTGTCAATAAAAAGCAGGGGGAGGGGGAAGGGCCTTTTCCAGCCCTATTTTGTCCTTTGAGGGAGAACTCAGTTGGGCCAGGCCTGGCTAGAGTCGCCAGTCTCCAGGATGCAAAATTCCTGGAGATTTTGTGATGAAGTCTGAGGTTGGCAGGGTTTGGGGAGGGGAGAGGCCTCAGCATGATATAATGTTATAGTATCCACCCTCCAAAATAGTAATTTCCCCCAGAGGGACAGATGTCTACAGTTCAGTTGAAAATTCTGGGGGATCTCCAAGTCTGACCTGGAGGCTGGCAATCACAGGCCTGGCATCAATGTCTGGGTGACTTGATGCTACCTGACTTGCATGACTCAAGTAGGCCTGGCAACTTGCTACTGTTCACCAGCAGCCACCCCAGGGAAGCCAGTGTAGTGTAGTTGTCAGAGCTTCAGAGTAGGGTCTGTGAGAGCCAGGTTCAGATCTCCATCTTAATGTGGAAGATAACTCAGTGACTTTCTACTAGTCATATACTTTCATCCTAGCCTGCCCCACAGGGTTGCTGTGTGGATAAAAAGGAAGAGAATAATGTAAGCTACTTTAGTCCTCACTGTGGAGAAAAGTGAAATAATAAATGAAATAAAGAATAAATATAGCTGAAGATAGGAGGAGGATAAAAGATAGGTTGGTGAATGGCTGAGAAGGAGGGAATGAGGCAAAGAGGTTAGGAAATTCCTAGAAATGTAGGGAGAGTCAGCCTGGGGAGTGTGGGGTTTAGGGTTGCCAGCCTCCAGGTGGGGCCTATGGATATCCCACTTTTACAACTGATCTCCAGCACACAGAGATCAGATCCCCTGGAGAAAATGGCTGCTTTGAAGGCTCTATGGCATTATACCCTGCTGAAGTCCCTCCCCAAACCCCACCCTCTCCTGGATCCACACCCAAAGTTTTCAGGTATTTTCCATCTCAGACCAGGAAACCCTATGGGGTTTGAGGAGAGCAGGGACTCAGAGGGGTATAATGCCATAGACTCCACCCTCTAAATCAGCCTTTTCCTCCAGGGGAATTTGGTTTGCCAACCTCGTGGTGGGGGCTGGAGAGCACCTAGAAGTACAATTTGCTTTCTAGATGACAGAGATAAGTTCTGCTAGGGAAAATGGCTGCTTTGGAGGGTAGACTTTATGCCATTATACCAATCCAATCCAAAGCCTTTTATTGGCATATAAATAAAAATACAGTAATCTGAATACACACAGAGTATGCCATTATACTCTGCTGAGGTTGCTTCCCTCCCCAAACCTCGCCCTCCCAAGCCTCCCCCCCCAAATCTCCAGGGATTTCCCAACCTCAATCTGGCAATCCTAAGAAGAACTGATCTCTGTAGTTGGGAGATCTGATTATTCTAGAAGATCTCCAGCTCCTACCTGGAGGTTAGCAATCCTAGAAGGAAGCAGGAAAAGGAGGGACTTTGAGGGCTTTCAGGAAAGCGAAAGAGGAAATAGTAGGAGAGGGGGAAGTGAGATGTCTCCCACAAGTTCTTGCAGGTCCCCACTTATTCCTTTAGATTTCCAAAACCAAATTTCTTTCAGACTGATTTCACACTAGCCTTTGTCCCGAGCTCCCTCCTTTCCCTTTGCTTCTTCTGGTCAATTTCACACCATTTGTCCCGCAGCCACCTTTTGACCCGTAGCTTCCCCCATTTTGCTCTGGCTCAGCTCAATCCTTGATTTGCCATAAATTTCCTGTTGCTGCACGGAGAAAGAGTGGGAGGGGGAAGGGGAGGGATTAAGAGGGTGAAGACAGGGGAGTGGGAGGAGGGAGAACAGAGGAAGCCACAGGAAACCTCGCCAAGGAAATCAAACTCCGGCAGGAGATTGAAAACAGCCATGTGTCAAGAACTCTAATGCGAAATCAGTTTAAACAGTCCAGGGCAAACTGCCCCACTGGCAAACAGGGGTAAGTAACATGTGCGAAAACGGCCTCAGTGTCTGTAACTTAGCTATTGTATAATACCTGCATGAAAATGCAGAAATGACTATAATATTAATGGTCAAAATATATGAGGCAATCTTCTAAATATCCAGGATAGGGAATTATCTAGGGCACAGCTATTTAAAGTCATGAATTGTATCACACACTAAAAGAAATACTTGCATCATTTAATCTATTGCAGCCACAAATCATCAGCACAAGAGAACTAAATTAAAACCTACTCTGAGGGTACATTTATTACCTACCAAGGTCAGTGGAAAGTCTTAAAATATAGCATGGATTCCACCATGTTTACAAGCCATCCTTGGAATTAAAGCAAATGAAAAGAGCTGATGCAAGTACCCAATCTCCTGGACTTTTAGAAACTTTGCACAATAACAATAAAAGCCCACTGTGTTTTGCTTGGAGTAACATAGCCAAACAACTGTCCTTGTTTTATTGACTCTATTATTTATCCCCAAAGCATGCCTCATGTTGAGCTTCCTGCTGTCTTTATGTATGTTACATTATGAGCTATTCTGTTATATGTTAGGAGTGGGCATTGATTCCAAGAGCAGAGCTACATGTTTCTGTCTTTTCTGTCACAGTCCTCCAACCCTTCTAATAGTGCTCTTACTCCTGACTTTTCTTCTTTCACTATAACAGTTTTATTAACTGGCACTCCACAAGGCCCACTAACCCATACTTCCAAGTCTCACTATTTTTCCCCCCTGAGGACCCACTAGCTGAGGCCCTCCCATCCTTTTCCTTCTCTTTCCAAGCTCCTTCTTTCGTGACATGAAGCTAGCAGGCAAAGAGAAGGCAGATTGGGCAGATTGGGCTAAAATACAGATTCAGTGAAGTGATCCTGGAAAGTTCTTACTGAAATGGATCCTGTCTACTTCCCTTTCCCCAGCAACTCCTGGGACTCCCAGAAAGCTGATGCTGGAGGCCACAAAAGACATGTATGATAAAAAGACATGAGGACCATGGGCCATCAGTGAGAAGGGGGAGCTTGGAACAATCATTCTCACCTTGCTAGAAGTGTACTGCCTGTACCACTTGTGTGGACAGAAGTTCTACTGATAGATGAGAAAGCAGGTGGTAGTTTTGTTTGGTTCCCTGTTCTCACAACAAGGCCCTGGACTATGCCCATGTAGGTCCTGTGAGCTCCAACATTAGCTTTTGGGAGGCATGAGGTTGGTTGCTGGGAGAAGGGGGCAGGGCAGGAAAGACCAATGCTCATGAGTTCCCTTGCATTTAGTTGGGTCTTGGAGAACTCCATTGCACTAAAGAGAAACACAATTTGATTTCTCCAATCTTAACTCTGCAGGTTAACTGAATATTTTAATATGGCTTTTTTGCTTTACTGAAGGACATGCTTTTCATGTCCCCTTGCTACCTTGGCATTTCTATCATTCTGATTGCTAGTTAGCTCTTTTTGTCTAAAGCACAACAAATCAAAGCAGGAAATAATTTTTATTAAATGGCATTCCTCTAAGAAAATGCACAAATTGCTCTTTGATGATGTTTAAATAATCCTTTTTTTAAGACTAGATTTCAGTATCTATTTAAATATAGGCAAAGAACAGGAAAGTAGAACACATAGAATATATAATATTATATTTAGAGGTGGGTTTTTAATAATACAAGAAAATGTCACGTAATCTGTTGTGGTTTGTTTTAACTTGTAATCAGGGCTGGCCTGAGGTGTTTCTGCACCCTCGGCGAGGCCAGCTTGTGGTGCCCGTGCCCCCCAGGTGATGCCAACCTCCCAGTGAGACCTGAAGACCTCCCAGAAACACGTCCGGGGGGGCGCCGGGCACCACAAACTAGCCTCGCCCCTGCCCGGGTCGGCTTCCCACTTGCCCGGCCTGCTGGGGGAGATGCCCATGAGCAGAGCCCCGGCCTGAGCAGCCCCCGGGGGGAGTGGGGGTAGGGAGCGGGGGTCTTCCTTCCCTTCTGCCACAGCCGGAGCAGGAGGGGGGGTGACAAGACAGACCACAGAACCGCAATGACCTGCCTCACCAACTCCTCCTCTCCCCCCACCCCCTGGCGTGAGTCTCCCTCCCTTACCCCCCAGTGGGCGGCCTGCTTGACAACCCCTGTAGATTAGATGGCTGGCGGTCCGCCCACCAGGAAGTGACAAGCTGCGGGACTGGAGAGGAACCCTCCAGCCAGTCCCCTGCTGCTACCGTCCCCCCTCCCACTGTCATCCCCGCCCGGCCCAACTTGCAGGGTGGCTGTTCTTGTTGTGCGGGGGGGGGAATGAATCCCGGTGAGAGCCTCCTCCTCCTCCTCCTCCTCCTCCACGGTGCCTCCCAGAGCTCCTGCCGACTGCCTTCCAGTGGCTCTGGGCACCTTGTGGCTGCCTCTGCACATGCCCAGCTGGTGGCGGCAGCGTGGTTCGCTGAACCTATGCCCCCCCCCCATGCCCATTGCTCGCTCACCCACCCGGGCTGCCGGCACCAGTGGAGGATTGGGGCAGGGCTGAGCCAGCAAGGGGGGGCGGGGTGCTGGGGTCCAGTTTGGCACCATAAGGGCCAGCCCGTGCTCTAAGTGAATGCCTAGTTCGCCTAGCGGGTGAGCCGGCCCTGCTTGTAATTGCTGTGTAGGATTTGTAGTCACTAAATGTATATATGCCTTGTGGTAAGGCCCACTCAACACAGAACACAGGGCTCTCCTGTGGCTTGTTACCACTGCTTGTGTTGTGGCTTTGGGAAGGTTAGGTAATGTTTTCCCTTCCCTTTTCCTCCCTCCCTCATTCCCTTGCTCAGCTGTAGGAAGGCTTCTACTTTGAGGACTCGTGAGTCCCACTCTGTATTCTTTGGAGTAGCCAGGGTGGACTTCGCATGTTCCCGTGAAGCAGGCATCATTCTTCTGCGGGCTCCCATTATTTCCTGGCTGTGGCTTAGTAAGCCTCACTCAGTACAGTACTCAAAATGTATGCAAAACAGTCATGCATTTATTTATTTATTGCTTGCTTGTTGGCTTGTTATGTTTCTGGATGTTTTAACTGTAACTCTCACAGTTCTGTGAATGACTGCATTTCTCAGTTGTTTGTATGATTTCTTACTGCTGCTCATAATTAAAGTATTTCTTTGAATATAACGTTAGATGTAAATATTCCATCTTCATATTTAAAATATCCCTGGATAGGAGTGCTGCAAACCTGGATTTTTAAGTTTTCAAAACATTTTACTCTGGACATCGCAACATATAATTGTCCGTAGGTGAACACGGGTTCCTTTAAATATATGCCTACATTTTCCAATGCTTGGCCTTGGCTTTTATTAATCATAATTGCAAAGGCTAGTTTCATTGGAAATTGTCATCTCTGTAACATGAAAGGAAAAGTTGTATCTGTTGGTATTAAATCAATTCTTGGGAGTGTAACAGTTTGCTTCACTCATTTAGAAATTATAGTAGTGTTAATATAATCACAGTGCTCATTTTTTGGAGCTAGGATTACATACATTGAATGCTGAAGAATGGATTGTACGGTGAAAGTTGTTCCATAGACTGCTGTTATAATATCAGATGTTAAGCACTATGGTGGTAATCTTATTGCATAGTTTGATATGGTTCTTTGCACTGGGATGGTTCCATTTCCCACTTGTAAGACATATTGTGCAAAGCTGTTATCAGATTGTGTTCTCATATTTGTTTTTAAAGTGAGTAGTTTGAATAGTGGCTAAAGTGAGCTTGTTTTCAAACAGTTTTGTATTGTTTCCTGGCTTGATGAGTGTGGTACAACTGGTAAAATTTGTCTGAAATCTCCACCTAATAAGATGACTTTTCCTCCGAAGGGTATGTGTTACGTGTTAAGCTCAAAGTGCACTGGAGAACTGACCTAGCTTAAACACAGAAACAATACACTACTACGATCCTGAAAGGGACCTTCCTGGGAACAATTTAAAAAGATTCTGGTACATGAAGTCTAATGGGCGGTCAAAGAAGCCTTCAAAGGAATCTTTGAAAAAAATCAGACTACATATCAGGGAACTGAAAACAAGATAGAAGAAGCTCAGGGACAACAGAGCCTTGCAAATTACCACGAATACAATCAAGGTAACACAGCACAGGAAATACTGTCTACACCTGAAATGGAAACAAAAACCTCACTAAGACAAATTGCCAGACCCTGGGAAAGTATAATGATTTTTTCACCGCAGGATATGGCAAAACAGAATTCCCAAGAACTTCTATTTGGTGAGCTGACCTTGCTGGGGAAGGAGAAAACAAGGAGTTATACTGGATAAATTAATAGACCCATTAAAAGTTTGACAAACTGCCAACTGGAGTATAAATGGGAAGATCTGGAAGTAGAGTTCCTTACATTTAAGGAGAAAAGGCATTTAATGATGATTTAAAGAAAAAGAGACTACAGAAAAATAAGAAAAGAGCAAAGTAATTAAAATGACATAGAGAATTTGTATATTAATCTTATATTTGCAACCGACTAAAATGAGACATAACTGAATGTGATTTCTTAATAGTGCAGTGTGACTATGAATACCTTTATTAACATAGTAAATTTCTCTTTCTTTTTACAGGCAACAAATAAGAATCTGTATGCTAATAGTTCTACTAAGATAATATATTTTTTTTGGAAAGGAGATAGTTCTAATTAAACAGGAAAGTTTATAATAAATATGATTTGTAATAATCTTTTCCTTTTTGGTGTTTAAAATTATAAGGACCTTTGTTAGTGCACAATGGTAACAATATACATAATCTATAGGATCTTATAATAAGAATTTAAAAAATACAAAACATGACATCACTTGAATAGGAAGTTTGTTATGATATATCCAGTATAGGCTAAGTGAGACTTGTTAAAAAAATCTTGATAATTTCAGTTTAATTATGAATTTAAGATATTAGAAAGGTTAAAATAGAACCAGATCTATGAAGCTAGACTGGAGTTTCCCCCCCTTTATCTATATAGGGGCATGTTTAGTTGTTTTTCTTTCTGTAAGGAAGCTAATTAGGATAGTTAGACAGTTTAGAATAAGAAGAATGCAAATGTTAAGCCTGACTTGTTGAATGTTAGACTGAACGTAAGGGAAATTTTTAATCTATATGAGTTGATGAGATTTTTTCCCCTCTGAATATGGTAAAACAATATGTTGAGCTGCTATGTTTGAGTGATATGTGTAATTATGGAAAATTTGTACTTTTTATCATTTTTTATTTTCTTTTGAAAACTAATAAAGATGTATTAAAAAAAAAAGATTAAAGGCTTATTGCTCTGAAAATCTACAGTAAAATGTGCATGCGTAATGGTGTTGTAGTTTGAAAATACCATTTCGGTAGGCAAAGGTGATTTCTTTTTCTGATGATGTCCCCAACAGTAAAGCACCCTGTGTTGTTACATGTGATGCTTTCATTTGAACTTAAGCATTGTAGAGATGTCATCTTTTCAGAGACTCAATAAAAACTGCCATCAGCAGTGGGTTAACACATAATGCTAATTAAATTGTACCAAATTACTCAGCAGTAGCTCAGATTTTTTTTACCCAAAAAACCCAACAGGTAGAAAGCACTAATTACCCATCCAAGACATATTTCAAAGTCGAATGGAAAATGTATGCGTTGTTGAACTTGCATTGTTTCACCTTACAGGAGTTGCTTTTCCAGAGGTTTGACAAATGACAATTATTCTAAGGCCTTATATTCTATTGGAAAAGTAAAATAAGTTGATCAGAGGCCTCTGACGTCTTGCTTATCTTTTGGTACTATTTAACTGGGCTATTCTTCCACCTGGAGAGCTTCCCAATTACTGCTCATATTTGACTGTTGAAGGCAGTCTAAAAGAGACAGAAAGTTGTTCAAAAGAGACACCCATGTTTAACCTACTTGCATTTTTGATTAATTGGTTTTGCAGGTTTTTTTTTTAAATTGTAGCCACTTCTATGTGGGTTATCTGCCCTGAGTTTGATGCTGTTGGAAGCAAATTTGTTTTTTCTGTTTTCACACAGCATTGTACATGTCCTGGGCTTCCTAGCTTTTCTCTGATCTTTCTCAAACCTGTTTTGCTGTGAAACTTTGGGAAATATTGCAGAAAAAAGCCTAGCTGGCTGCTGCATGGGTGGGAATGTTCTGATTTTCCCACCCACATGGCAACCATTTTCCTTGATACATCTATGGTGGTTAATGCCTTTCCCTGCCACAGCAGGGCCCCGGTCACACGGGCAGGAAACTGGGGGGGGGGGAAGCGTGGCTGTTTGCCCTGGGGCAAACTAACACGCAATAAAGCGATCATACCTCCTGTGGAGGTTCTGTGGAGGTACCGTGGAGCTTCTGTGGTTACGGAGAGGCGTCGATCACAACACATGCCTGTGCGCAACGAAGAAGCGCGCGGCGCCGCGAACTAGTTTTCTTTTTTTGTGTTCACTATGAATGCGCATGCTCCGTTGGGTGCATGTGCGCAACCACGGGGACTTGGGGGGAAAAAAAACCTTTTTCACAAGGGGACATGGGCGGGCGCCGGATGCCACCGGAAACGCGATCAGACGCCCACCCTTGCCCCGCAGTTTCTGGAAACTAGTACCTCCGAGGTACTAGTTTTTTGCTGCGCGGTTTCGGGAGGAAGCCTCGGTTGTGCCACAGAAGCGCTACGCTCCCCAGATGTGCTGGTGAGATCGCGCCCGGAAACTCCACCTGTCTTCCGTATCTCTTGCGTGGCTAATGTTGCGTGTGACCGCAGCCCAGGATTGTTTTTTTTTAATGGCAATGGAATATCATTATTCTGATGTAATATTAGAACAATATGTATAGCAGGTTCTCTGAATCCCTGAAGCAAAGCACAGAGGTGCGCAGTCATGGAGCTATGACTGCTTAAGCTGGGAGCACACACCCAAGAGAGCTCTGAACCTCATCATAACATCGATGAAGACACAATCTGCACCATGAGTACCTGTAATGCAACAACCAAGTTTTCCATGAACTTTGGACTGAGCCTTTTTAAATCTCCCAAAAGCTGAGGAACAAGAAGATCCCCCCCCCTCGTTCCTCTCTCATAAGCGGCTACGACGAGACTGGGATATAAAAAGTAAAAAAGCCTCTTTTGGGGCAAAAGGTCTTAACTATTGCCATCTGCATATCCCAATAACTTCAATACCTTCTTTATGGGAAAACTACCATTTTGAACTTAAAGTATAATTCCTTTGGTTGTATTGAGTGGGATTTAAAAAGGAGCTACATTAAGATCTTCAACAGAAAATTTTCTTCTTAAAATGGAGTACAACTATCATTAACTATGTAATATTTTTATAAGGCTGTGATTTACTTTTAAAAATTTATAGAAGATTGATTGCTTCCTGGACACATTAAGATATTGTATATTGTTTGGTCTATGCTGAGAGATTTTTGGATTTTAATATGGCTGCTGAGGCTTGTGTTTTGGAACAGTGGTCAGCTTTGTGAGTCTTACCGGAAACACAAACACAGAATTGCTGACTTTGCTGAATAGACTCAAACTTGGACTCAGCATGAAAATGGCTTTACAAAATATATGTAAAGAGATGATATAAAAGAGTTGCAGTTTTCCTAGGAACAATTTCAAGAGATACTTAGGGACTGAATTCAACAAGCGATTAAAAAAACTTTTGAGAGACTATATAATAAAGAACAGACTACTCAGCTGGAAACTGCAACTGAGAGGCAAAATCCACAAAGACAACAGATTCTAACTAAAGAGCAAGACTCCAATCAAGACGATACAGCTCATGGAATCTCCTTTCCAGTCAAAGAGAATACAAGCAGCTACACAGGACAAATTAACAGACCTACAAACAGTATGTTATAGCCTTCATTTTTGAAATGGTAAAGAAGAAGATACAAGATAATTCATTGCATGAGAAGATCTTTCTACCTAAAAAGAAATAAAGAAGATACACAAGACAGGAATCTTTAATTATTTCAAAATTTGACCGCAGATAGGAAGAAGCAAAGATATTTTTTCCACATATAAAGAGAAAAGGCACAGAATTATGACTGTAATGAAAAAATAACACAAAAAAGAAAAAAAGAATTAAATGTTATAATTAGAATGATATAAGATGCTTTGGCTTAAGGGTAACTAACTAAAATAAGTTATAGCTGATATTGATTTAACAACACAATTGTAAAGATTAGGAATGCCAATAAAATGTTAAATATAATATGTGATACTAAAAAGTGTATAAAAATAGACAGTTTATAATGAAGCTATCAGTATGTTAGGATAATGTTTTTATTTGTATTTTGTTTTCTTGTAGACTAGCATAGGGAATCCAAATTTAGGTGGACTGATTTAACTGAGCTATAGTTGAAACAGAACTGGATGTTATATAAGGTTTAACATGAAGTTAGAACAGAAATGGAGAATACCTTTGTTCTTGCTTTTATTTACAGATTTCCCCCCTTTTAAAGATGTCAGGTATGAAGATGGTTAGCAGGTTCTTTTGATTACATACAGTAGAAAAAATATAAGTTTAACCTGATTTTTGATTATATGTAGTAGTAATGCTAGCAAAAGAAAAAAGCAGCTTTTAATATACATTGTTGCTAAGTTGCAAGTTTTTGATATGGTAAAATTTTAGTTAGATTTGTTATTTTTTAAATTTATTTATTACATTTCTACCCCGCCCTCCCGCCGAAGCAGCTCAGGGCGGTTACAAACAATTTAAAACCAACATACAATTTAAAACCAGCAAATACAAGATATAAAATACAATTCCATACAATTCCAATAAATACAATGAAACTAAATAAATATAGCAGCATCTTGTAAAAAAGTGCTAGTGCAACCCAACTGGTGCAGTCAGTTCTTATTGGAACGCTTGGCAAAACAGCTCCATTTTCACGGCTCTACGGAACTGCTGGAGGTCCCGTAGGGCTCTAATCGCATTGGGGAGCTCGTTCCACAGCACTGGCACCGCCAGGGAGAATGCCTTGGTCCTAGTTACTGCCAGCCTGGCGTCCCTAGGCCCGGGGGGGGGAAGGTGGTGTTGCGTTCCAGACCGCAGTGCTCTCGGGGGAATGTATGGGGAAAGGCAGTCCCTCAGGTAGGCAGGCCCCTGACCATTAAGGACTTTAAAGGTTAAAACCAGCACCTTGAAGCAAATCCGGAACGCTATTGGAAGCCAGTGCAAAGACTTCAGCACAGGCTGGATGTGCTCCCACCTGGGGAGGCCCATTAACAGCCTGGTTGCCACGTTATGCACCAGCTGCAGATTCCGAAGTTGCCCCAAGGGCAGCCCCATGTATAGAGCATTACAGTAGTCTAGCCTTGAGGTGACCATAGCGTGGATCACTGAAGCCAAATCATTGCATTTGAGGAAGTGGACCAACTGCCTAATTATCCGAAGGTGGTAAAAGGATGCCTTGGCAGTGGCTGCTACCTGGGCCTCCATTGTCAAGGAAGCACCCAGGAGCACTCCCAAATTCCTGACCCTCAGCACTGGCAGCAATGGCGCCCCACCGAATGCCGGAAGAGGGACCTCTAACCTCGAACTACTCTGATTCAGGCAAAGGACCTCCGTCTTCGTCGGATTCAATTTCAGTCGACTCAACCTAAGCCATCCCGCCATGTCCTGCAATGCCCAGTCCAGATCTTTCGGGGTAGAGCCAGACTGACCTCCCAACAACAGATAGAGCTGGGTGTCGTCCGCATATTGATGACACCCAAGCCTATGCCTCCGGGCAATCTGGGCAAGGGGGTGCATATAGATGTTAAATAGCATTTGGGAGAGCACTGCCCCTTGGGGCACTCCACAAACTAGTGGGTGCCTTCGGGACATCTCCTCCCCAAGTGCCACCCTTTGTCCCCGACCCTGGAGAAAGGAGACAAGCCATTGCAGGGCCAGCCTTCAAATCCCCACATCGATGAGGCAGTGGGTAAGCAGCTGATGATCGACCATGTCGAACGCTGCCAACAAATACAACAACAGCAACACCACCATCCCGCCCCGATCCAGATGCCTCCGGAGGTCAGCTGTGAGGGCAACCAGTACTGTCTCCATCCTGTGACCTGGGCGGAAGCCAGACTGGAAGGGATCCAGTGTGGAAGTGTCACCCACAACGTTCTGCAACTATATCGCCACCGCCCTCTCTATTAATTTGCCCAAATAGGGCAAATTGGAGACCGGCCTATACTTGACCAATTCGGCTGGGTCCAGAGATTTTTTTTAAGAGAGGGTAGATCATCGCTTCCTTGAGAGCCCCTGGGAATAGGCCCTCAGAGAGGGACCTGTTGATAATGTCCCTAAGGGTGCCTCGAAACCCCTTGCGGCCAGCTTTAATTAGCCAGGAGAGGCACGGATCAAGGCTGCATGTGGTTGGATGTACCGTTGAGATCAATCTGTCAACTTCCTCTAGGCTGAGAGGGCTGAAATAATCCAGAATGGGACCTGAAGACATGCATGGGGCCTCGAGTTTGCATACTGTCTCAAGTGTGGCCGGGAGATTGCGGCGGAGCAGCAAGACTTTATCTGCAAAATAGCTCGCAAAGGCCTCACAGCCTACATCCAATTCCCTGACATTTTGACTGCTCTGTGGCAGAGTGGTTAGAGACCGAATCGTTCTATACAATTGTGCCTGGCGCGAGCTTATGTATGTTATATATGAGAATCTTGATTAGATACTATGTCACTGTAATACTCTCGCTTTTATTTCTTTTCTTTTTCTTTTTGGAAAAATAATAAAGTATTCTTTAAAAAAAAAGAAATACAGGAAGACCCATTTCTCTCAAAACCCTTTCAGTTCCTTTGATACCATTGTCCGTTTTCAGTCATAAGTATTCTCTCAGCTTTCACTATAGATGCAGGAAGAGTACAGGATTGCAACACTTTTTTGCAATGCATTCGGCTAATAAAATGGTTTGCATGCATTGCAGTTTTAATGCCATGTTTGGGTCAGTTCAGTTTCAAGCTATATGACTTTCAGTTGGGAAGGCCTAATGAATGGACAAGCTGCTTGGGCTTGTGCAGACTGCTACATCTAGACTTGATCAACATGTGGCTGACATCCAACTGTACTTCTATGTAACAGCTGTTAGGTGGATCTGCAGAGGTCCTGAAGAAATGCTTTGAAAACATAATGGGATGGTGGAGAGCCAATAAACTGAAACTCTGCAAAGAGAGGACTGACGTGTTATTGATCAATGACAAAAGCTGCTTGAGGACTGAAAAGTTAACCTATTTTGGAGAGGGTAGCACTCCCCCTTAAAGAACAGGCTCATAGTTTGGGGGTCCTACTAAATCCTGGCCTATTATTTGAAGCGCAGGTGTCCTCTATGGTTCACAGCACCTTTTGACAGCTTTGGGTGATACATTAACTACAGCCACTGCTTGAAAAGCATGATTTGGTTGGTGTGTGTCACATCCTGGGTCTGTCTTTGGAAACTCTCTGGAAAAGCTGGTTCAAAATACCTTGCCCTCTTATTTTGGGGGACCAGGGTTCTTGAAGGACTGCCTTCTCCCATACTGTCCAGCCCACCAGTTAAGATCTTCCTCTCAAGCCTCTGGAGAGGTGGTTTACAAATCACCTAAATAAATGAATAAAAAGTCAAATATTACAGACAAAAGCAAAAAGTTATAAATGAGTGATGGTTTCTTTTCCATGTATTCCCATATATATTGGTCAAATACCATACAACTGTTGCCCTGCAAGAGCCTTGCACAGCATTTATAATGCTATGGACTATGGCTGTAAGCTGAACTCTGCAATAAATATGCCCGATGATGGTGCCAACCTCCCGGACTGTAGACACATGCCCAGCCGAGCGAAGCCTTGCCAGGAAGCAGTGTGCCAGCCAGATGTGGACCCACGGTACTCCTCACCCCTGCACCCCTGCAGGAAACAAATCAACCTCCCTGATGCTAGAAATAGACAGCAGCCAGCAAGCAGAAGCCATGCTTTACACCGGAAGCCTGAGTGTTCCTGTAAAGTATTCCATAAAAGGACTTCTTCTCCAGCACGCAGGCAGCCTCCACCCCCTTCTCCTAGCATTACTGCACGTACTCATCCTCAAACAATAGAACTTGGCTGTGACGAGATTACCTGAGTAGCCAAACACACCCACTGCCCATCAAGATAATAATGATGCAGATCACCGGATCGTTGGCTAGCCAAGCACCTGGAACTACTACCTTTTCTTTTCCTTTGCCTACTCTTAGAGGTGTTGTTAGTGAACATTAAATCAATTGCCCAACACTTAATTCCATTATTTTGACCTCGTTAAGGAACTGGCAGCTTCTAGTAGCTTCCTGGGGACCATGTGACTTGGTGGCACACACCTCAATCCACTTCTAGGGTATATAAGAGCATCTGCCCATTGTTCGCTCTCTTGCCTTCTGCCTACCTGACCCCACCCTACCTTGCTGACTCTAGTCCTAGCACTGTCTAGAGTCTACCACATGTGCTGCTGGCTAACACACGACTCCTTCCCTAGTATTTCCCCCATTTTTCGCTGCAGAATCAGCTCGCTGTGTCAGAGTGATAAAGTATCACCTCTCATCGATATTTTCCTGCTAATGTGGCAGTCTCTGTACCTTTCTATCTAAATTCCTAGCTCTGTATTGTTTGAATGTATGATTGTTTTATTGTATATGTGTGTGAAATTATTCAGGAAAGAAAACATTTTATTTAAGATCTAGTCTCCCTGTCTATTTCTGGGGATTTGGATCAATTGGACTCTGGTATACACAGGTTGGTCCCATAATTAAGCCTATTGAAATTTAATATTCTAATTCCCCACTCTTTATTAAGAAATGAGGCAATTTGGCTAACACAACATTTCCCAGCACTTCTCTTTCTCCTTGACCCAATTGCTCCTCTAAGAAGCTGGATTCTAAAAGCAAAATGCAGATATGATGAAAAAAAACATACTTTCATAAAAATCTGAAAACCTCATGAAGGCCTGAAAATGTCTGGGATGAGTTTACAGTTATATTGAAAATACACAGGAAAACATAGTAGCCATTTATAATTATGATATATAGTAGTTGTCCTTGAAGGCTTTTGAGAAGTACCACATCCACCGTTTAACAAAAGGGGACATCTAGTATGCATAAGTATTAGCATTTTATTTAAATATAAACATCATCTACAAGCTTTGCTCTAGAAGGCAAACTTAAAAACTGATAAATCACAAGGTCCAGATGGCATACATCCGAGAGTTCTGAAAGAACTCAAATGTGAACTTGTGGATCTCCTGACAAAAATATGTAATCTTTCATTAAAATCTGTCTCTATTCCTGAGGACTGGAAGGTAGCTAATGTCACTCCCATCTTTAAAAAGGGTACCAGAGGAGATCCAGGAAATTACAGGCAAGTCAATCTGACATTGATACTGGGTAAGTTGGTAGAAACTGTTATGCATAAGTATTAGCATTTTATTTAAATATAAACATCATCTACAAGCATCATCTACAAGAATTAGTAGGCACATTGATGAACAAAAACTATTGAGGCAGACTCAGCATGGGTCTGTAAGAGAAGATCTTGTCTCACTAACCTGTTAGTGTTCTTTGAGGGGGTGAACAAACATGTGGACAAGGGGGATCCAATAGATATTGTTTACCTTGACTTCCAGAAAGCTTTTGATAAAGTTCCTCATCAAAGGCTCCTAAGTAAGCTCAATAGTCATGGGATAAAAGGACAAGTCCTCTTGTGGATCAAAAACTGGCTAATTAATAGGAAACAGAGAGTGAGTATAAATGGGAAATTTTCTCAGTGGAGGGTGGTAAGCAGTGGGGTACCACAGGGATCAGTACTCGGTCTGATGCTTTTTAACTTGTTCATTAATTATTTGGAGTTGGGAGTAAGCAGTGAAGTGGCTAAATTATTGGGTCCGAACTGGCAGAGACTGACCAAGAGAGAGATCTTGGAGACGTAGTAGATAACTCAATGAAAATGACTAGACTGTGTGTGACTGCAATAAAAAAGGCCAACGCTATGCTGGGGATTATTAGGATGGGAATTGAAAACAAATCAGCCAGTATCATAATGCCCCTATATAAATCGATGGTGCGACCTCATTTGGAGTACTGTGTACAGTTCTTGTCACCACACCTCAAAAAGGATATTATAGCATTGGGGAAAGTGCAGAAAAGGGCAACTAGAATGATAAAAGAGTTGGAACACTTTCCCTATGAAGAAAGGTTAAAACGCTTGGGGCTTTTTAGCTTTGAGAAACAATGACTGAGGGGTGACATGACTGAGGTTTATAAGATTATGCATGGGATAGAGGAGGTAGAGGAAGAAGTACTTTTCTCCCTTTCTCTCTCCTTTTTTTTTTAAAAAAAACATTTTTATTGCTTTTCTAAAACTACAATACTACAGGGTCGGGGGATGGGAACAGCCTAAAACTAGAGTACCAAGGATCATTATTACAAAAGTTTGAAGTTGGTGATACATCTCTTTTGTCAGAATTGTAATGCATGAGAGATAATACTGTAAAAATATCAAATTAAAAGGCAAACCATCACAAACGTATTTGGTTATAGTTGTGCATCTTAATTTTAAAATTATATGTTTACAATAAATGCTATAGTGTAAATATGATTAGTTTGGAGTTATGTGTTAAGAATAAACATCAGGCTATCGAAATTAAGCTATTTTGCATTTTCCTCTCCTCCTGTCAAAGTCCAAATTAGTTTTTAAATGCTTTTTTGGGGGGGGGGTAACAATCCCTAGTTCTGCTTCAAAATCAAAGGGTTTTGCCAGACTCATCGAATTGATATCAGAGTCTTTCCCATCCTTCTCCATCTTCTTCTTCTGTGTCTTTATTCTTCTTCACTTTCTCAGGTCCCTCTTCCACTTTCTGTTGTTGCTTCAGGAACATTTGCTTTGTTTCTTTCTCGCTGAAATTTTGAGTTCCTTTTGCAACGTATATAGCTTGTTGCTAAGGTGGTCATCGGGTCCAGTAGAGGGTGTAAAGCTGCAGCAATCGGTTTGGGAAAGTCTGCTTCCGGTCTGGTAGCTGGTGACGATGTGCTGGCCATTCCTGTTGTGGCACCATTTATTCTGCTCGCTGCGTCATTGTTTATAAAAGAGGAAACTTTAAAAGATCTCTGTAAGTCTGGTGATTTATTGCTTTTTTATTGGTCCGCCGTACACTCCATTATAATCTGCTTCCTTCAAGCCACCCTTTCCGCCTCCCGCTTTCAATTCAGTCTTTTCGGGATCGGGCATTCCCCTCCCCCTTCTGCTTGTTTGGGGCTTTGGGATGGCTTTGCTTCTAGTGTTTTATCTATTGTTTGTTGGGTCATAGCTTCACTTATGTTTGTACTTGCGTTCGTTGTGTATGTAGAGAGGATCATTCCTTAGGATTATTGTGCACTCTATCCAGTGTGCGCCTCTTGATGCCATGCTGGCCCCGTGCCACAGGGGCCTTTAGGGGCAAAAAGGCGCCTCAATCCTTTGGCTTCCACCTTGGAAGAGGCACCTCTCGAACCCCAGGCTGCAGCCCCCCTCCAGGGCTCCTGGGGGTCCAAGATCAACTCAGACACCCCCACATCGGCACGTTTGCGGGGCGCTCACATCGGAGCTACAATGGAGCATGCCCGCTTGCGAGTCACCAAAAACTGGAAGCCTCCCTTTCTCACAATACAAGAACTCGTGGGCACTCAATGAAATTGCTGAGCAGTCGGGTTAGAACAGATAAATGGAGGTACTTTTTTAACCAAAGAGTGATTAACACATGGAATTCATTGCCACAGGAGGTGGCGGCAGCTACAAGCATGGACAGCTTCAAGAGGGAATTAGATAAGCACATGGAGTGTAAGTCCATCAGTGGCTATTAGACACAAGGTATAGATAGGAACTCTCAGGCTGGGGCAAGGGATGCACTGTATTCTTGGTGCTTGAGGGGGCAACTGTGGGAGGGCTTCTAGTGTCCTGGCCCCACTGCTGGACCTTCTGATGGCACCTGTTATTTTTTGCCACTGTGTCACAGAGTGTTGGACTAGATGGGCCATTGGCCTGTTCCAACATTGGCTTCTATGATGTTCTTATGTTCTTAAGGCAAAGTATAGTACTTTTAGTTTGAGAAGTACTTTATGGTCTTCAGTTTGTTTGCCTTGATGACACTCTTTAGATATTTATACCAACTGGGGACCACAGCAATGGGGTGTGTGTGAGATTTGGGGTTCTTTTCCCTCGCATGGTGTTTTTAAGAGCTGAAATTGGGGAGCCAGGACAAGCTCTAAAATAACACCATGTCCTATTGTGGACTCAAGGATGAAGTATTGTCTAGTTTGGCCCAGAGTGCTCTACTAGGAAAGATGTTAGCAAGCCATATATGTTCTCTGTCAGTACCCTGGGCATGGTGGTATCTACACTGGAGAAAAGGGGGGGGGAGGATTAACCCCTTCTCTAGCATTGCAGTTCCAGTCCAGCTCCTCTCCCTCACAGCTACCATTACAAGAAATGTGAGGAGATGGAAGATCCAGGCACAGATTTACAATTTTTTGTCAAGAAGGCGGAGGAGGAGGAGGAAGAGGAGGAGGAGGAGGAG
>NW_015170309.1:371579-397298 GCF_001447785.1 Gekko japonicus | reverse complement strand
TGGAGGCGGAGGAGGAGGAGGAGGGATTGGATTTATACTGTGCCCTTCACTCGGAATCTCAAAGCAGTTTATAAACTCTTTTCCCTTCCCCTCCCCTCAACAGACACTCCGTGAGGAAGGTGGGCTGGGAGAGCTCTTTCCAGAACTGTCCTTGAGAGAACAGCTCTGACAGAACTATAGCTTACCCAAGGTCATCCAGTAGCTGTAAATTGAGGAGTGGGGAATCAAACTCAGTTCTCCCAGATTACAGTCTTTGCACTTAACCACTACACCAAACTGGCTCTCTAGTGACACCTTGATACCAATAAGGTTTTTTCTTTCTTTAAAAAGCAACAATCATGTTCTTCTTGCGGAACAAGATCACTACAGCAACTAACATCATTCTCTTCTCCATTTTATCCTCACAACAATCCTGTGAGGTAGTGTTAGCCTGAGAGTGTATGACTGGCCCAAGGTCACCTAATAAGCTTCCACGACAAAGTTGGAACTCAAGCCCTTTCAATCTTCCTGTATCAGAGTGGGTTGGATGGGAACAAAGGGTTCAAAGGGCTTTGGGGGCCCTATCGACTTTTGCACAGGGTCTCAGAATGACTAAGAGTGCACCAGAGGAACATGGGAAGCATTTTGATCCTCTCAGTTTTAGCTGGTTGGTCAATGAATAATGAGGGAACAGCAGGAGCTCTGATGGAAAACTCTTTGCCCTTGATACTCATGCGAGAAGATGAGAAGAATGTCATATGATTTTTTAAAAATTATGCCATCACATTGGCCATTTTGAATATTTAATTAGCATTAGAGGTAATGTGGCTTTTCATCGGTAATTTCTCTTATGGGAGGGCATGTGAAGCTACATGATAGAATATTAACATAGATAACAAACTGACTACATTAAATGTTGAGGGGTGATAGGTCAGAGAGAAAGGAGAATATTCCTGTCCTTATCTCTCTCCATCCCCCTTCCCAAATACATCCATAGAGTCCCACTGCCTTGAAAGATCACACTAAGAACATGGGTAGCTAATGTTGTCCCTCATAAAAGTTTTTTTTTAAAATACTGCCCATACAAACTGGAAACACGCGGCAATTATTTAGCAAACTATTCAGAAGAACCATTAATACAAATAACATCTACAGCCTCATCAGATGAATGTTTACTAAAAAGCAAGCCCCACTTTGCTCAATGAGGCTTACTCTAATTATTTGTGGGTGTAGGATTACAGCTGCAGTTTCTCATTTCTAAGTGTGCCATCTGCAATGCAAAACAAAATGAAAGGTGCCACTAAAGTTCACCGCAAAGAAATTATCAACTCACCAGTTAGATAACTGACTGCACAAATTGCTGCCTGCTGAGACAGTTACTTGAGAAAGGGCAAGCAATGGATGAACGAGAAACTCACTGGACAAAGAAAAAAACCATGTTATTATCCTGCAATTGCTTTTAGATCTTAACCAACTTTTAAAAAGCCGAGCGGTCCCTACTTTTGTAGGAATAGGTACACATATTCAGCCAAGTACCCAGCAGTGTTTGGCTCCCCCCCCTCTTTACTCCTCCAGTTAGGTGACAAGTGAATCAATGTTGGGTTGACAGCAGCTTGGCATGCACCCAACCCATGTCTTGGGGTGTACCCAGGCTGGATGGCTTGGGGGGGGGGGGCTGGGTGGCCTTAGGTACCAAAAGTGCTTGGGCAAGCCCCTGACCAGAAAATACGTCACCCTAGAAACTACTGAGATTCTATAATCAGAGACTTCTTGGGGCAATCTGTCATTCCTCTCATACATTTCTTTAGTACATGCTAACACTGGCTTTTTCACTGGGTCATGGTCAAAAGGAGCTATGAAGCCACTGCCACCAAAGGAGTGACAAGGGGAGTTGCAGTGAAGAAGAAGAAGAGGAGGAGGAGATTGGATTTATACCCCACCCTTCACTACCTAAAGGAGTCTCAGAGCGGTTTACAAACTCCTTTCCCTTCCCCTCCCCACAACAGACACCCTGTGAGGTAGGTGGGGCCGAGAGCTCTGACAGAAACTGCTTTTTTCAAGAACAGCTGTGCCAGAACTAGAGGATCTATTCACAGCTAGCACATAAGGGTAAAACAAACCGTGAGACTTCCTGCATGGGATTTCCTCTATTGCTAAACCCACATGGAAGGACACAATCCATAGCTAGTGGCTGTATTTATCCCACGAGGACATACATGTTGCAGGCTTGCTTTAGAGTGTTCTTGCCAATCATGTAGTGGGTCATTCTTTCTCTTGCCGTATAGCTATTTTATTTAATTTCCATGAACTAACTTGAATTAGAGATTAAGAGATTCAACAAAAGGGGTTGCAACAATTCTTATCATAGTGGGAGATGACAGCTTTATTTGTTACATCCACAGTCTTAATTGTTGCTTATAGACTATATTTAATTTTTTAAATATATGCGGTGTTCTGCATAGGCGCCATATGCAATGATACTACAAGACCCGCGGCTTTGCCCGATTTTCCCTGCGCTTTTGTTATCCTGTTTTTTGAGGATCACAAAACCGCGAGTCAAAATGCGGCCACGCGGCTTTGAGTGGGAAATTGACCAATGGAAACGGAGCAAAGGGAGGCGCAATGGCAGCACAGCTCCTTGTGCGAAATCAGTCCAAGTGTATAGCCATTACCAGCACTTAACTGCAATACGTCTAGAATTTTTTCTTTTCTTTTGTGTTATGTCTAAGCAATTTCAGGTTTAAAAATTCTTACAGTCACAAAAGCTCACACTAATAACTTGTGCTATTCACAACATACATTTCACAATGGGATGATATTTATTTATTTATTTATTATTTATTTCACTTTTACCCCACCCTCCCCACCAGGTGGGCTCAGGGCGGCTTCCAAAAACTGATAAGCAGTATACATTTTACAGTAATAGAATAAAATACATAATTTAAAAACATAGACAAATCAATATAAAACATTCATTCGATGGCGATAAAAATAAAGTGCGGTTTAGGGACACATTCAGCGGTTCCACCGCGCTAGGTCGTGTTGGATCGGAGTTCACACAGGGCGCTGCTGGTAGGACGTTGCTCCTAGCAGAACGCCTGCCTAAAAAGTTCTGTTTTCACGGCCCTGCGGAACTGTGACAAGTCCCGCAGGGCCCTGATCTCGGCAGGGAGCTCATTCCAGTAGGACGGAGCTACAAACAAAAAAGCCCTAGTCCTGGTTGCCATCAACCTGACTTCCTCTGGGCCAGGGAGGGCCAGGTGGTTTTGGGATCCTGATCACAGTGCTCTCTGGGGAACATACGGGGAAAGGCGGTCCCTAAGGTAGGCCGGTCCCAGACCATATTGAAGGAAGTGTTAAGCTTTACTAGCTACAATCATGTTTCATGAGAAATGGGTTCCCATATGAGTGCCTTTTGAATTCTTTGAATCTTTCCGTGCGACTTGAAGAAATTCATAGAAACATGCAACTTGCCTTGGAGACATATAGTCTGCACAGGATTCAGATTGCAAAAGTTCACTCCATGTTACAGATTATTTAATTCATATGTTGAAATTTGTATAGTTCTGGGGATTGGGTTTCTAGTTTGTATATTTATGCAACATTTGTTGTGGGCGCTGAACTGCTTTGGAACTGTTTCTTTAACTTGTATTGTAAAGGATGTGTTGCTTGAAACTGTCCCTTTAAACTATATTGCATCTGTGAATGCCTTTATGCAATTGTGAATTGTATGTTGTGAATAGCAGAAGTTATTACCGTAACCTTCTGTGACTGTAAGAATTTTTAAACCAAAGACTATAAAAATTACCCTGAAATTGCTTAGACACTTTTTTGTTTATTTGATTATACAATTTATAAACATTACACAAAAGAAAAGAAAAGAAAATTTGGATGTATTGCAGTTAAGTTCTTGTAACAGTTATACACTCAGTGTTTCTTTGCCTTTATCAACTAGTTTACACCGGGAGTCCCAGTTCTTGTAAAACCTTCAGGTGGTAGCTGGAGATCTCCTGGGATTTCAATTGATCCCTAGCTGACAGAGATCAGTTCACCTGGAGAAAATGGCCACTTTTGGAGGGTGGATTCTATGGCATTATACGTCACTTACGTGCCCCCTCTCTCCAAACCCTGACCTCCTTAGACTCCACCCCCAAAATCTTCAAGTATTTCCCAACCTGGAGCTGGCAACCTTTGTATTGAAACAGACATGACAGACCACCGAGTTCCAGAGCTACCAAGTTTTTTTTAAAAAAAAATAGCAGGACCATGGTGTGCTATTTTCCCAGTTGAAATAGTCTCATGAAGATGCTATTTGCCTCATTGGGGCAAACCTGCTGGCATTGTATACAGGAACTGTATGTTTGCCTTAAAACTGATCAAATCATAGTTCCGTAGGACTGTTTTATGTCTGGGAAATGGCACATGGGAAAAATACAGGTGGCGACTCCTAATGAGGTCAAGAAAGTCCTCATGCTTTTATCTTTCTGAAATGGTGTAAAAAAGAATTAAGAGTGCATTTTTATAAAGGGAATACTGTGGTAGTAAAATTGAAATGTCCAATAAAATGAAATTGTTCAAGAGGGCTTTTTCAATAAAAGCTTTTTTAAAGACAGTTTCCCCCCTCTTTGTATTGTTTATTGGATATATTAGACTGTTTTTATTTCCTTGTTCTCTAATTTGGTAACCAGTTTTATTGCACTGCTTGCTGTGTTATACTAGTCTTTATCACATTGTTTTTTTAATTCTGTAAATTGCTCCAAGTCTCAATGAGAAAGGCGGACTATAAAGGATGTAATTAAATAAATCCCCTACACTGTAGTAGTCTCAGTCCAAACCAGGGCCTTGCGTTTTCTTCATTTAAAAACACTGTATACATGGAACTCCCAGCATGTCTGTTTTGGCCCAAACTGTATTTAATTTCTCAAAAATAGGGTAATATCCAGGACCTTTTTTCTGGGGGAATGCACTGGAACAGAGTTCTGGAGCCTCTTCAACAAAATTTGCTTTAGAATGTTTAAAAGTTCATGAGTTTCTGCTATACAGATTGAAAACTTCATTTCCCTTCTGAGAGTTCCAGCACCTCTTTCTTAAAAAAAAAAAAAAAGCCTTGGTAATATCTCTAAAAAAGGGTAAAAAGACTTTGTCTCATAGGTCTGTTTATCCATCAGGGCTCATCCTTGACATTCAGTACTAGATGCCAATTTCTTACCTCTGTTTCTACTCCTGCACCTGCAAGCCCAATGTACCATCCAGCCACAATATGGTCACTATCAGTTAACTATCCTAGTTGCTGAGAGATCATGGTGTGACATCTCAAGCAAACCCTCTGTTTCAACTTACTACTAAGATATTTTCCAACCACAGTGCAGTTATTCAATTGCTATCTCTCCTTATAATAAGAGTTTTGGTGTCCCTCCTGGACATGGTTCCCACAGCCTTTGGCCTGCTTAGCTGCCCGTCTTGCAGACTCCCAATCCCCTGGCTGCATTGCCTCACTGTGTTGGCTTGGCCTTGCTCACAGAGCTGGCAGCTAGCATTTCGCTCTCAGTCTGGAGGGAGCCGGCGAAGGGGATGGACGCTCTGCTGAGGGAGCGGCAGCCCCTTGACGGGGGAGAAGGAGGCAGAGCTAGTGAGCAGCAGCAAGCAGGGGAAGCACTCACCTTCACTGCCCCTCACGGCTCTTCTCCCTCGGCCGTAAGGCTGGCGCTTTGTCAGGGTGATAGCTCAGTGGGTTGCACTGCAGAGAAGGCTACCCAGCGCCTTTCAATGGCTCCCCCCCTTCCTTCAGCAGCAGCACCAGAGCCATGGAGGGTCTGGCCTGGAGGAAATGAGCTGCGGCTCCTGGAAAGCCGGGTTCTCTCCTGAGGAAGACACGTCTCTTGGCTCCTGTGTGGACCTAACTGTGACTAACTGTCCCCTCAGTGGCTCTTGGTAGGCAACCAACTTCTGTCAGTAAAAAAAAAGGACTTTCCGCATAACTCCCTCTCCCGCCCACTGCCATCGTGACCACTTTCCTGTCAGAATACATTTAACCCGCTCTCTCTACTTTTTTGCTCAACCATGGCTGGCTGGCTAATGAGGTGGGCCAGCGACTATCAAGCCGTTCTTTTCAACCCCCTGCTGTGTGGCTGACTTTCTCCTAGTGTTGCCAGTCTCCAGGTAGGACCTGGAAATCTCCTGCTGTTACAATTGATCTCCAGATGACTTTGGACGTTGGATCCTATGGCATTATCCCCTGCTGAGTCCTTCCACCACCCCCAATGCTGCCCTTCATGGGATCCACCCCCCAAATCTCCAGGTATTTCCCTAATCAGAGGTGGTAACTGTACTTTCTCTTCAGTGCCTGTTGCTAGCCAACCAGGTTCTGTCAATAAAAGGCCCTTTCCACATCTGTTTTGGCCTTTGGGAGAAAATTCATTGGGCCTAGTCCTGATAGGATTGCCAACTCCAGGTGGGAGCTGTAGATCACTCAGAATTACAGTTGCTCTCTAGGAGGGAGGGGGAGAAGATGGAAAGCTGAAGCCAGGGGCCAGATAACGGTAGGTTGATGGTTGGCTGGGAGGGAGGGAGGGTTGCCAACTCCAGGTTGGGGAATTCCTGGAGATTTGAGGGGTGGAGCATGGAGAGGGTGAGGTTTGAGGAGGGGTGGGACTTCAGACAGGTACAGTGCCACCCTCCAAGCCAGCCATTCCCTCATGGGGAACCATTGTTGCCAGTCTCCAGGGGAAGGATGGAGATCATGCAGAATTACAGCTGCTCTTCAGATGGCAGAGATCAGTTCCCCAGGAGAAAATGGTGGACTTTCTGTCATTATACCCTGCTGAGATCACCACAGCAAATTGACGCTGAGTGCCCAAGGCCAGGGCACTCTCCCAGAGCCTCTTCCTAGAGTGCGTTGTATTTATTTCCACAACGAGCCTTATTCCTAGTATATATCTAATTCAGATCACTCAGTAGAAGAACATTTCTCAATCTTGCTGAGACTGTCAACATTATTGGAATTTTGAGAACATGTAGGGGGGCCACCACAAAGTGGTAGCCATTGAGTCGTGGTCAGTCACAAAATGTTGGGAGCAGTGTTCTCTCTAAGCTGAGTCCGTGTGAGCTAGCTCACAGATTTTTAGCCTCCGGCTCAGACATTTTTGTCTTCGCTCAGGAAGGATGGTCCCAGAGCAAACTGATTTATGCAGTAGCCGAATCGCTTGCTCACAACTCTAATGCCAGTAGCTCACCAAGTAGAATTTTTGCTCACAAGACTCCATAGCTTAGAGGGAGCATTGGTTGGGAGGTCCCAAGCCAAAAGTCCTCCTATGGTGGAAGAAGCTTATTCTGTGTGGGTGCTCCCTACACATACAGGCAATGGCTCTTATGAAGTATCTTCTACTCAAATGGAGAATAGCTTTGGAGAATAGATACTTTTGGTAAGAAGGAAGTGGGCAGCAGAAAGCACATCTATGTGTGGCATGGCACGCATGGGCCATTGTTGGGGAATCATTGCAACAGAATTAAGGTGAGCAAGAGCAAATGTTCCCTTTTTCTTTTCACTCATTTGTATATTCATTTTTATTGCTTTCTGGAGTTGGTATTGTTGCTTTCTTTGTATTGTGTACACATGCTGTACTGTTTTACATGCCATTTATGTAGGATGATGCAAAATATATAAATTATACATAAAATAATATTGGGGGAAAGCATACATTTTATAAGATAAATTCAGTGCAAGAAAATAGAAAATGGTGTGACAAGAATTAGTGTTTTAGATTTATATAGGGAAAAGTCAGATGTCTGTGCGACTGAACAACAACGAAAGAGAAAAGATCACCACTGAAACAGGGATTTTTCGGTAGAAAGAGCAGGGCTGTGAAATACAAAAAAAATTGTTATAGCATGGTTCTGTTTTGTTGATTTGGAGCCAGCTCTCCATGAGGATCTCCCTTCTCTCACATGTAGTATATGCCACTTGGCAAAAATTATGTTCGTAGTATATTTATCTGTCCACAGAAAAAATAATGGAAATATGTCTATTTATTCTGTGAAAACACATTGATTTGAATCCAACAATCAGTTCTGCTAGCAAAGGGGGAGGGTTGTTTTTTTTTTGCTGATTCCCCTGTTCTACTGCAGACCTCCCCCATGAAGCCTGGCATTTGTTCTTCTCTGTGAAATTTTGTTTATTGGTATTACTGTTGCGATACAGCGATTCTGTGGTATATCTTAATCATGAGAGCCCACCAGACAACATATAAGGACATCAAAATAATTGTTAGATGGTTACTTTTGACATTTTTTCTACCCAGTTATATAATCTGAACCAAAATCTCTCAAATATTTATTGATTCTTCCCTTGTAACACCATTGTAAGCTTATCCAACTCAGCTGTTTCTAACAGTCTCTATATTGGTTCCTCCTTTGATGGAGTTTCTTCAGTTTTCCAATATTTAGCGAATAAAATTCTAGCTGTTGTTAGAATATGAATTATCATATATAACTCTGATTTTTATATCTCTCTGGAATTACGTTCAATTAAAAAAATTTCTGGTTTAAACGGTATTTATATATCTGTTATTTCTTGTATCATTTTCTGAAGTGACAGCCAGCATTTTTTTGCTTTAACGCATGTCCACCACATATGGAAGTATGTTCCTGTATTTTGTTTACATTTCCAGCAACGGTTGGAAATATTTGGACAACCTTTTGCTAATCTATCCGGTGGCAAATGCCATCTGTGAAACATTTTGTATAAATTTTCTTTTTAAGATGTTGCCCTTGTAATTTTTATGGTTACTTTCCAAATTTTTGCCCTTTGGTCCATATATATGTTGTAGCCTATATTAAGTGTCCATGTCACCATTGTTGTCTTAACTATCTCATCTTGCTTCATTGTTTCTAACAAGAAAGCATATAATTTTTTCATTAATTTCTCCTCTGACACCAGCCAAATTTTATCTAAATCCGGTAGTCTCTCATAAAAACCATTCTTTTTATCCTTTTTAAATCTTGTTTCCAGTTGTAGTCTCTCCCACCATTTCAGATTCGTATTATATTCTTGTAATTCACCAATTGATTTTAAGTTATTATGCCTATCCAACAAATCTTCATATCTCCATAGGGGGTATTTCATATATAGTGTGGGTTTTATAAATGCTTCCAAAGGGGATACCCACTTTGGTATTTTTGTATAATATAGTTCCTTAACCTTTTGCCATATTTTTAACAAAGACCTTCTAAGGAGGTATTGATTAAAGTATTTATGTGTCTCATGCTTATTATACCATGTAAAAGCATGCCACCCCATTAGTAGATCATGACCTTCTATTTTTAACAATTTTATATTCTCCAGTTACCCAATCTCTAATCTAAGTCAATTACACTGCTTCATAATATAAAAGCCAGTTGGATAGCCCAAAACCCCCTCTTTCTTTCCTATCTTGCAAAATTTTTCTTTTAATCCTAGGTCTTTTAATTTGCCAAACAATTTTCCTATTATTTTATCTATATCATTGAAATATTTCTGATTCCTTAAGATCTGGATGTTTTGAAAAAGAAATAAGAGCCTTGGTAGTACATTCATTTTAACTACTGCTATTCTACCCATGATGGATAGTTAGATATTTTTCTATTTCTCAAGATCTTTCCTAATTTCTGGAAGTAATTTTTTATAGTTATTTTCAAATATGGAGCTGGTTCTATTTGTCACTATTATTCCTAAATATTTTACTTTCTTTCAAACTTCGATAGTTGACATTTTTTGTATATCTTGTATCACTTGCTCAGTAGTTTTTTGTAATTATCTTTGTATTTTTAAGGTTAATTTTCAAGCCAGCTACCTGACCAGATTCTTGTAGTCTATTCAGGAGTTGTACAATAATTATTATTGGTTCTTCCAGGATAAAGACTAAATCATCTGCAAAGGGCTCTGAGTGGTTTACATTGTATTCATTATACCTATCTAGGGCCACAATTCTTTACAGGGGAGGTGACATCCTACCAGCACCCCAGACAGCAGGGCTCTTCTTCTTTCTCTGGCTCTTTGTGGCGGCTCTTTCACTTCCTGGCTGCGGCAACTTCGGGACAGCTTGTTGTTGTGTGTTCTTCTAGCGACTCCTTCTGGCGGGACTTTTTCCTGGAGTGCGGTTATGCGACAGCAGCCACCTTGGTCTATGTCCATTTGGCTCCACCACGCTGCGCCGCCGCGTCACCATGCCTCTGGTCCAATCCTCACTTCGGATTTCGCCACTGCTCAGCATCAGATGGTCGCCATGCTTCTGAGTCCCGAGTCTTCACATGCTGCTGCTGCTGCACGCTGCCATCACACCACGCCATTGTTCTCGCCGTCTCTCCTGTCTCCGGAAGGGAAGGATGCCCCCTGCTACCTAGAGCAGGTACCCATTTTTCTACTTGCAAAGACTTGCTTTTGAACCGCTGAGTGGGCGGGAGCTAGGACGAGGGCTGGGAGCTCACCCTGGCCGTGGTTGGTCTCGAACAGACTTATGTCTGTTCATTGATGGAATTACTTGCAGGCTTTTACGGCCTGTGCCACCGCTCCCAGTTTGAATTCTTCCCCTTTCACCTTGAGGCCTTTGATTAGGTTATCTTCTCTGATGATGTTGTTATGTGTTTCAAGAACAAAGTTAAACAATAAGGGGGAAAGTAGGCAACCTTGCCTTGTCCCTTTTTGTATTTCTATAATTTGTGTCATATCTCCGTTGATATCATCAGCCTGGCATTTGTTCTTGTGGTCCTCTGTATCCTGGGCAGCACTGAGAGATACACAGTGGGGCTGCAGGGAGGATGGGAAAGTTCCACTCTGCAAACAGAGCTCAATTTGTGGTACCTTGGATCTATTTATTTATTTATTTATTTGATTTTTACCCCACCCTCCCCGCCGAGGAGCCCCGCACCTCTAGAAATCCATATTCCCAATGCTCCATTTTTTTGTGTGTGTGCTGTAGCTTCTGTCACAGCAAAAGTCTCATTTAACATGTATAATGATTATGGTTTTAGATTATCATAAACACTACCAATATTAAGGGATTTTTTTCCATGATGATGAATCAAACCTTTGAAAACAACTGGCTAACTTGTGGAGTTGGTGGGAGTCTCCAGGTGCCATTGGCTAAACTGCTGTATTCCTACAAAGGGACAAGGCAGGAAGACAGGCCTAGAGATGAGAGACTGAAATAGCAATGGCCTGACAAAGGAGGAGGCAGGAATGTGAGAAAATACTACACCAGGGTATCAAGTTGGAATAATCAGGCAAAACTTAGGCAGGAGGCCTATAGTATGTACCTTTACTGTACAGTTTCCTTGCTGAAATGATTTAAGACATTGAGTATAATCAGAGGCAGCATGAACTTTTTCTTCCTGAACTATAAATTGACTGTACTCCTACCTTCACTTGTCAGCTTTGCTTACCCACTTCTAGTTGTCACCAGCCTACACAGTGTTTTATGAATTCTGCTCTTTGGCATGCATGTCAGGATGGATGAATAACCCCTTTGATTAATGCAAGTAGTACACTAAGTAAACACCCATTTCTTAAAATGGCTTTCTGAATAAATAAAAGAACCAGATACTTGGAATCTCTTCACCTGTTAAGAATTCCCTGCCATTAAACCAGCATGCTTTTTGTCTACTTTAATTTTACTCTTCATCTGATAATGTACTTCTTCTAGAAAGCATTGACAGACTTCAAACACTTCACTTGGTGCTGATTTAGCCATACCACATATTTAATTGCAACTAAAGCTTCTCAGGTTCCCGTTGCTTTAAACATGTCTCTCCAATGTGACAGTAACATTGCTGAGGAATTCCCATTTTTCATTAGTTAATACATTTTATGTGTGAACAATTGATTGTCATTCAAATTGATTGTTTCACTTTGAATATTATTGTCAAGGTTTTGGTTTTGCTTCTCTTCATTTTGCTCCATTGCTTACCTTGCCATGTAGTGGGAGGAGGGAATTCCTGAGAGGAGTGTGTGTGGGTTGAGTGCTTGCCTGTAGTAGCCATAACTATTTCTCAAGTTGCACCCCTCAGCCTGTTCTCATGGGATTTGGCCTTGGAGACTCTTTTACCAGGCTAGAATAGATAAGACACCGTATATCTGTCAGGGTTGTCATAGTAACGCTAGCGGCAGAATGCTGACGTATGAATGGGGTGTGTGGTGCATTGGATTTTACTTATAATCTCTGAATTTCACATGCTTTCCTCAGTCCTGACAGAGATCCAGTTCCTGTAGTAAGCATATCTCTAATAAAGCATCACTGCCAAAAGTGTTGTGGAGAGTGTCTTAACTGGGGATCTGACAGTTATATGGCTGACATCTATAAAGGTTTTCTTGCACCCACAATTCAAGCCATGAAGTCCCTGTTTCATAGGAAAGGAAAATGTTTACAAAGGCATAATTTCCACCTTATACAAAAGCTTGGGGAAGTTTTCAAAAACTTACTGGACTTTGTTTCAATTAACCTAATGGGATCTTGAGTTTTTCCACTGCACCTGGACATAATAGGGAGCGGTGGCACAGGCAATACAACGCCTGCTGTTAACATCTGTGGCGAACAGTCAGTATGGCTGTTCGATCCCCCACCGCGGCCGGGTTGAGCCCCCGGCCCTCGTCCCAGCTCCCGCCAACCCAGCAGCTCTAATTAACATCAGAGAAATGGGTACCTGCCCTAGGTGGCAGGGGGCACCCTCCTCCTGGCCTTGCGCTGGGATGGTGATCGACAATGCAGAGAATTGGCGGCAGTACCAGTGGCAGAGAGAGAGAAATGGCGGTGGCGGAGAACCGACAGAGGTGACCCAGGACGGCGACGATTGGATCGAGCAGAGAGCCGGAGTTGAAGGCGGAGATGGAATCGGAGACGGAGTGACGCTAGAACGCGGGGCGCGGCGCGGCAGGAGCCGTTTGGATGTTGGCCAAGGCTGCGCTCGAGGAAAAATGCGCCACTCCGAAAGAAGAGGATAAAAGAATAACAACTCGTTCGAGTCTGGTCGATGTCTGCCGGGTCGCTGGAAAAATAATAGCAACGGAGCTGTCGATTGAAGGGAAAAAAAAGGATTGTGCCGGATAAAAAAGGGTGCTGGTAGGTTGTCCCCCCCCCACTACATTGTGGCCCTAGATAGGTTACTGGCTACTATGATGTAGCACCTTGTGAACCGCTCTGAGACCCACTAGGGGTTACGAGCGGTATATAAGTCACATGTAAATAAAAAAATAAATAATAAAGCTGGCTGTCGAACTGGGACTACTGTCCATCTTGGGGATCTATATATAGGATAACATCAGAGCACCTTAAACATTGTTTATGGTATTTTATTGTGGATGTTTAACACTGTTTTATTGTATTTTATCTATTTAATTCTGGCACTAGCCATATGTTCGGCGTCCTGAGCCGTTCGGAAGGGCGGGATATAAATCCAAAATAAATAAATAAATAAATATCATCTAAAGGAGTGCCAATAATTTCTGAGGAACACAACTGTTAAGATGTTCTGGTTATAGTCTTGTCAATTAAGACTAAAAAAGCTGCCCGCAGTTATGCATTTTTAACCCCTATGTAAATCCTAAGGGGTTTGTGCACTAGGCACAGGACTGCAGCAGTCCAAATGTTATCAGCACACACATCCAGTATACACTTTGCCAGATACCTAGGAAACACCAGTCTGGCCCAACATATAAAATAAACACTTTGAGGCTAAAATGTCCCTTATGCAAACAGAAGGCACTTCCATACAAGGCAGAATTTCTGCTGATCTGTCCCCTCCAGCTACAGCCTGGTACTGCACTGCATGCCATTCTAGGGGATCACTCAGATCCTGGGGGCAACATTTCAGGGTCACAGAGTGCTGTGGTTGGAACTGGGGTAGGAAGACCTCATTGCATTAATACAGCACTGCATATTAAGGTCCAAGCCTATGTAAAACAGATTGCTTAAACATTAGACAAAATATTACCATTACAAATTACCATTGTTTCTTCCATCCATCTTTCTATTTTTTGTTTTTTTTAATGTGATGATTGATTCATTTGTCACATGAGTCCATGGGGAAAATAATTAGATGACATGCTATTTGCATAACACATAACATATCTGTCAGAACATGTTAAAACAAAGTTCATTTCAAGACCCATTCCTTTTTGAAGTTTGCCTTAGAAAGGTAGAATAATCCTTTTCATCCTCTTATTTTTCCAAATTTTGTTCGTAATTCCAAATAAATAAATACATATAAACAGGAGTGGACTGGGAAGTGACATTGGCCCTGGGACAAGCCAAGCTAAGTGGCCCCCTGTGGTGCTGCAAGCCAGAACTGCAAGGGTCACTTATCTCCTCAGTATAAACTGATGGTATTAGCTCACCCATTGCTTCTTCGTGAGAACTGGCAGTACTGGGGAAGACAATTAGTGAACGGACATCAGTTACCATTGCCAGTGAAGGGTCTATGCCTAGTGGCCCCCAAGGTATTGGCAGAGTGGCTGGGGCTTGGCTCTGCCAACTTCTGATCACAAGTGGCCCTCTAAGGCAGTGGCCCATGAAGAAATGTCCCTGTAAGTTAAATGTCTCTTCCTATAACATATAGCAATGTGTTAAGTTCAGTGGAGAATCAAGTGCTAACACTCCATTCAACTTCCTTTGAAATTTCCAACCAAATAATCTAGAGATCATCATGAATCAAACCTGCAAATAAGACTTTAAACTGGAGCTACCACAGTGGTACTTTTGTAATCCCTGGCCCTGACTTACCAGAGGCTGCACTTGTGGCCCTGAACCCAGAGCAGGCAAGAAAGGAGGCTGTTGATTGCATGCCTGGCCATGTGGAAAGTACCAGCGGTGGCTCCCAGCACCAAACCAGGTGGAGGCTGGCTGAGGTGTGAGGTGTGGCTTGGGGAGGCCCCGCAGTGCAGGTCCTGTTCAGAGCCCACACCATTCTGTATTTATTTCAGTGCGGCTGGAGTCCCCACTCAGTTCTTTTTGCAGCTATTCCTCCTTCCCTAATTTTTATTATGGGTTATGTTTAATGGTAGTTATATCTGGCATAGCTTGAGTGGTCTGAGCATTGGTATGGGTCCTTTTTTGGGGAAGGCTGCACCTTCATGCCCACTTCCCTCATTTGGCTCTGGGGTGTACCACAGGGGTGCTTTGGTTCAGGGGCAGAGAGAGCACCGGGGGCAATTTCATTGATGGCCTCGGACAGCTGGCTATGCCAGTCCTCCACCAGCTCATCTAATGAATGACCAGGGGGCATCAGATCCCGCAGAGCTTCCTGAAGCTGACCAGGGTCCATTTGGCTCTGTGGGTGAGCAAAAATATTCTCACCACCTAAACAGGGAGGATTTGGTGTTCCCAGCTGGACCTTCAGAGTGAAGTGGTCTGACCATGGAACTGTATCTACAGTCATCAGATCTACATTTATCCCCATCCCCAAAATAAGATCCAGTGTTTGGCCTGCTTGATGCGTGGGAGTCGATGCAAATTGGGAGAGTCCCAGGGCCTCCATGGATGACACTAGGTCCCTGGCCTGAGAAGATGCCACATCATCAGCATGGACATTGAAGTCTCCCAGCCTGATGCTGCATCCAACAGGTCAGGTAGGGTATCTTCTCGTGCATTAGGCGGTCAGTACACCAACCAGATAGCCAAACTCTCCTTGGCACCCCATGCCAGGCCAACACATTCATCACTGGTAATTTTTGGTGCAGGAGTGCTCTAAAGGAAAAACGTTCTTGGATGAGCAGTGCCACTGCCCCCCACCCACCCCTTTGTCCAGGAATGGTGAAGGACTGAGAATTCAGGTGGAGTGAGTTGGTTCATGGTGACAGTCTCACCCTCCCTCACCCAGGTCTCAGTCACACAAGCCAGGTCTATATTTTGCTCTTAGAGATAATCTCAGAGAACAGAGATATTATTATTAATAGACCTGGCATTGAACAACACCAGTGCTGGAGATGGGTATGGACTCCTAGCCCTGCTACCAACATTTCTCATGATGGGACGCAGGTGGGAAGGGGTTAGAGCGTTACCATATCTCTGACCCCTTCATCTCCATTTAAAGGAGTTCCACCATAAATTAATCTTAATTTAAAATTCTTGGAAATTACTGATGTGTGCACCACATCTGGTCCTCTGAGAGTCTCTCCCTTTTGGAGCCCTCTTTTGAAGTCATCTGGCTATCACCAAGGCACATTCTATCCCTGGCTCTGTGGAATGGTTTGCTGTAAGATCCCCACCTTGCCCCAATTCTGCCCCAAGAAGTGCTGCTCTGAACTTTGTACATTGCTCAGAAATTGAGTGCACAGCAACTGTTTGGTATTCTGCCCTGGCTCAGAGACTTCAGCCATGCATTTACCAAACGAAGGCATCTGTGATGCCATAATTTAGTAAATTTCAGTACAAAGTCATCCTTGGAAATAAGGCCGAAACAAGACTCATGTAAATGAACACCCAGGAAAACTTTTAAAATTTCCCCCTACAGGCTTTTCTGTGTTGTCTTCCTTACTCTCAAATTTGTGACAATTAGTTTGTCTGATGCACATGGTATGTATATTTGCAGATCTTAAAGTGACTATTCTAAAAGTGAATTTAAATAAAGGACACAGCAGGAGATTGCTACCACTATAACCACTGGCCAACTCCCACCTTTTTCTGGGTTTAGCCCAGCCCAGGGGCAATGCTAGGAGTTCCCAGGCCCCTTAAAATTCTGGGGAGCCCCTGCCAAAATATACCACATGGCTCTACCTCCATAGATAGTGACAGTAGCCTGTGATGTCACTGGCTCCTCCCTATGATGTCACTGGGCCTTGGTTCTTTTAAGGACCTAGCATAGCAACTCTGGCTCAGCCCCAGCCTCCTCCCCCCTGAAAATTGGAAAGTCTATGCTCCTGCTTCACCTCAGAACTCAATCAGGCCCGGAGAAAAAGCTGGCATCCTCTGCCGCAGAGTCTGTGCCGGAGGAGCTGCCAGCAGGGCTCCTAGAGCTGCACCACTGTTGTTTCCGAACCCACGATGGCTCCCCTGTCCCGCTGCTAATTTTGAGGGTACAACAACAAGGTAAACAGGACTTCCAGTCTATGACAGCGCGCTAAGCCGTCGCACCTCCCGGACCTCCCGGGGGTGAAGCTACACACAGGCAGAAAGGAGGGGGGGGTGATGTATTGCCACCCTGGGGTCTGGCGAAAGACTCCTGGCCAAGGGACTTTTGAGAGGTTGCCTCTTCGCCAGCGCGATGCTGGGGAATCGAGGCACTTCTCCATCCCCATGGTCTCTCTGCTGAGTGTCCGCAAGGAACCAGTGACGCTGACTGGGACAAGCACAGGAGATCGAGCGGCTAAAAATGAAAGCTAACCGAGGTCGGATGACCGAGTATGAACATGAGTCGGATCAGAGCGATTTTGTTAAAGTTAAGAAGAAAGCTCCCCCACCCCGCGGACTAGAGAGTAAAGTGAGCGGGGGAGGGCCCCCTCCCATGCACACAAACTCACAAGCGAGATTGGAGGGGAGCGGAAGCAAAAGCAGTAAAAACTGTTGGAAAGACTTACGAAGGCGTGTGCAAGCATATGAGCGCACATTCAAAGGCTTTTAAAAGTTTAGCGAAAGTAAACAATCGATAAAGATGGTGGGGAAGAGAACAGAGGAGGAGAAACTTTCAAAAACAAAACCAGCTGAGAGTCCAAAACCAGAAGGAAACACCAAGCTGGCTAAAACAATGGCAGAGTGCCTGCACCCCCTGCTGGAGCAGATGACTAACCTCAAGGAGCAGCTGTCAAAAATGAATCAATGTATCACCACTCAGCAAACACAACTCAATGAGACTCTTAAAATCATGGATCAAACAGCTGAGAAGGTGAAAGAGGTTGATGCCACTACTCAAAAGTTGAAAAAAAAGGTGCAAAAATTTGAAAAAAGCAAATTTCAACAGAAGAACAGCTTTTTCAAATACAAATGGAGAAGGCAAACCTGGTCCTTCGCTTCCAGTGTGTCTCAGAGAGCAGAGGAGAGAATCTGAAGCAAATGATGAGTGAAGCATTGGCCCCAGTGACAGATATGAAGGCGGACTATCTTATGAGCGAAATGGATGTGGCCTACAGGTCCTACTCCATATACATAAAGAAGAATAATCTGCCTGGGGAAATTGTAATGAGATTCTCTAAGTGACACGTGAGGGATTGCATCCTAAGAGCGACGGCAGGGACACCTTTGAAAATTGGGGACAGTACTATTCGGATTCTGAAAGACATTCCATTTGAAATAAGACAACGGAGAAAGAAATACAAAGATTTAATTCTTTTTCTTTAAACGAATGCAATCAGTTACAGGTGGTTATACCCAGAAGGTGTAACCTTTAAACTTCAGGGAAAAAAAGAAAAGATTGACTCTGTTTCCAAAGCACGGGACTTTTTGAGAATCCAGCTGGGTGAGATGGATAAAGAGGAAAAGGACAGTAAGTCCAGCAGCGAGCTGGACTCGGGGTCTTTTGGAGAGGACTCTCTGTCTGAGAAGAGGGCAGTGGCTCCTAAAAGTCCTTATAAACTGCGGAAGAGACAAGATAAGAAGAAATAAGGGTTGAAGGACTCTGAATGGTGCCTCTGATAAATATTGTTCTGTTCTTTTAATATGGGGATGCTGAGGGGTTCTTTCATAACAGTTAAAATTAAGACTTAAAAGTTATAAAAGCATGTCTGACCAAGTTCATCAAACATAGCATTTTAAGAATTGGCATTGTCTGTAAGCTAATTTGAGGATTTTTAGTTAGTAGTGGTTATCTTTTCTTTCTCCCTTAAATGTAGTACCCCTCCCTTTTCCATTATAGTTTGTAGTCGATATAGAAAATGCAATAAGAAATCCCCCCTGGGGGGCCAACCCCCCCAAAAAAACCCCCAAGGTAAACAGAATAAGAAGCAAAAGGTGGGTGTGGCTGGATAACCACACTTCTGGCAACATGGTGGTGTGGCCTAATATGCTAATGAGTGGTGCTATCAGGGGTGTGGCCTAATATGCTAATGAGTTTTGCTGTTGGGTGTGGCCTATTATGCTAATGAGTTCCTGCTGGGCTTTTTCTACAAAAAGAACCCTGCAGAGATTATTTCAAATGCCGAATAGCAATAGCAGGTGTGATTGGATTAGGTGTGATATGTAGTGGAGATATCAGCATTGGTAATGAGACAGCAAACCTAAGTCTCAATTTGGTACACGAGGGTTTAGTCCAGGAGGATGCAAAGAATAAATGGAAATAAGTCTTTAGAAGTGTGCAGTTACTCATAAAAGCACATACCCTACCACAATTTTGTTAGTCTTTAAAGGTGCTACTGGAATCTTACTCTTTCTACCATTATGAGAAACCACAACATTCAAAAACCAGTGGGGGGACATTTTAACCTTTCAGGGCATTCAGTTGCTGAACCAGAAGTAGCAGTTCTCTTAAAAAGGAATTTCAAAGGGAGATTAGACAAAGAGATTGCTGAACTGCAACTGATAATGAAGCTCAAGACAATATAAACACCTGGACTGAATTGAGACCTAGGTTTCTTCTCTTGTTACCAATGTCTGCTGTTGTCTTTTGGCATCTGAAATCACTTCACTCTCCAAGATATAAGGACAGATGGACTCACATTCCAGTTGTATCTGAAGAAGTGAGCAGTGACTCATGAAAGCTCATGCCCTGCCACAACTGTTGTTAGTCGTTAAGGTGCTGCTGTACTCTTGCTCCCTTTCACTAATAGGGAATGCAAGCTTTGCTGTTAGGTCCCTCCCCCCCAATACCTGGAATAAATTTTTTTGGTCTTTAACACAGGACTCCCCCACCCCAATACCTGGAATAAAATGTTTTTTAGTCTTAAACACAGGACTTTCTCTCTTTTTCTGGTGTGCTTCCCCTGGCTGGCTCCTTCCCTCCCTCCCTCCCTCTCTGATGAAAATGTGTGCTTCTACCTGGAATAAAACATTGCTGGTCTTCTTAAAAGTCCCATGAGACACCATTTTTTCCTCTCTCTCTCTGGCTCTTTCCTTCCCCTGTTCTAGATCAAATCAAGAAATCCAGTCTGAATTCCTCCTAGAAGCTAAAATGACTAAATCAAGACACTGATATGGGTAATTGCTATGTGATCTGACCAGCATAAACTAATCAGGATAACACTGAAGTGATGTGAATTCCCAAAGATGCAGAACTGGTTGTATGGTGGTAATTACAGAAGTCTAGTAATTGCACAAGTCTGATGACATCTTAAAATACATTATATTTGGGCTTGGTGAGGCATCCAGTTTTGCTTGGTCCATAATGTTGGTTGAGAAATTTATTTAAGTCTGCCAAAGAATGGGTAGGATCCCCAGCCTTTACAATATAACATCGTGAACACAGCTTCTCCCAGGTGAGATTTCAAAGAAATGGATGGAAACCAAGGGCTTCCTTATAATCAATAAAACCTTCTACATCTCTATGTGTCATTTGGAAGCTGGATAAATCTTCATTAGGCAGAGTCTTATGCTCAACTGGAAGCACTACCAATTTGCAGGGAACTTAGCACAACGTTAAAAGAGAATGTGTAAAAAGAAACAGGCATTTTCCTTTTCTAATATCAAGCTTAGATTCTTTAAATGAAAGCTGGTCTGTCATTTCATAAATTAAAATGTATGAGTTTTAAACAATTCTTAGAAAGACTGAACCAGTGCTCCAAGTAGGGTGATGTAGCCATGGGTCCAACCCTGGCTATACCCTTGAACATTACTATCGTCCCCTGACTATTCCAGGCTTTCTCTCAGATAGAGTTTCAGCACCATGGAACCCACCAGAAATAAGGTGATCCTGGCTCTGCTCTAACTAGAATACCTGAACCCAATCTGATTGACAGAATTTAGCAGGATTCTTGGTTCCTGTTTTCTGACTTGTGATTCTAACAACAAATTAGCATACATAGCTGAGAAGTAGCCTGTTTAGCCCTGGAAAATATTACATACTTGGGTAAAATTGGGAGAATTTTACTTTCTTGTTTTCTTTGTAACCTTTACTTGAACTTCCTTAAAGAAAGTGACAATGACAAGAAGAAAATTCTCAGTTTGTTTTAATTATATTTGAAGATTTTTTGGGAGGGGGTGTAGCATTGTTTCCAGCTCGGCAGAGCAAATCATCACTCCTGGTTTTTGAACTTTCTATGCACAGCACGAGATGGCATTTATGGCAAGAAAGTGCACAACAGAACTGGAGTCCAAAGAAGGAAGAAGGGGGATGATCCTGTGATTTATATGAGGGCATAAATGTTTTATCATCTGTCACATTGCAATGGTGCATTAACCCTGTTACATTTCACATCTCAAGAATGATCTAATAATTAGCTAGAGGTTTCTAATTTAGACATTCAGTATATGACCAGGCTGCATCTGGAGGCAGAATTTCGCAGACAATCATTCTTAATATAAGCAACTCCTAAGATATTTTTTTTTCAAATAGAGTCATCATGAATGCATATTCAGAAAGTAATTTCTGAGCAATAAGGATTTAACTTTTATTTAAAGTCACATAATTGGTACCTTTAAATTACATTATAGCAATTGAGTATAATTATTATGGTGGTGTAGTATTTTTCATGGCTTTTCATTTCTAAACCAGAGGGCACTGATAGGGCATTTACAAGACATCTTCTTTTAAAACTAGAGGGCACCTAAAAGGCATTTATAAGACAATTTAATGATACTGTTTAGCTTTGGTTAACAATTGTTTTTATCCCTAGCAGAATTTTGGAAGCAATTCTAATCAGAATTAGCCAATGCCATTGATGTTACATGCCAGGTTACTTCATCCAACTTTTATTTTGCAAAACCACCAATAGCAGCATCTACTCTTTTCCAGGCATGGATGTAAGCACCACCACTCTGTTATCTGATAATTATCTTATGGTGTGCAGAGCAGCATGCGCATTATGGGAATAATCCAGTCAAAGTTTAACACATTTAGAACCCACTGATTTAAACATTTAGAGCCCACTGATTTAAAAGGGGGTAAATGAGCACACAATCAACACATCTTAATGAAGATGTTATTTTGCATATGCTTAAGTGAAAGAAGTGAAGACCATCATCTAAATACCCCCGCAGATATCCCTAAACTTGTGAGACTGGCTGTAAAGCGTATATGGGAATAGAGCATTGACGAGGCGTGGTGGGGGTAAGACAATAATCTTACACTGCATGAAACATTATTAGTCTTTAAGGGCAAAGTTTATAGAGTAATTCAAAGAATATTACGAGGCAAAGACTGTAGAAATATTTGTGAATTTGGCTAATTGTAAACTATGTTTGTCTGACTGAGAAAATGGAGTCGGCATATGATAATGAGGAATCTGATCAGAATAACGAGGAGATAGACCAGAATACAAAAGTTGGAGACCTTACATGGGACCAATTCAAAGAAATTTTGACAAGAGAAATTGAGCAAGCTGTTAAGTTAGCCTTTGAGAGGCCCCGTTCATACGAGCCCATTTGGGACGGGAGTGGGACGGAACAGGGGCGGAGCAAACGGACGCGATCCCACCTCAACATCTGGGGAGCGTGCCATCTCCGTCCCTGATCCAGCCCAAATGGCGCTACCCCGCTGCAAAAACGAACCACCTATCTAGGTGGTTGCAGCCGTCTGGAGCGCCCCAAGCCGGCCGTGGGATCGGCGGCGCGTCCTTGCGCCGCCGCATCCCAGCCCCCGGCCGTACTGCGCATGCTCGGGCATGCGCAGTTCGGCAGCCTCCCCCTCCCATCGGGCTCGTCCTCCCCGGCGTCTGCTCTTGCCGGGGAGAAGAGGCGCTGCGGCCAGGGGATCCGTGGGATCCCGCCGCAGCGTCTCAACGTTGGAGCGGCTCTATTAGCCGCACTTTTGCTTCGTGGTTTCCCTGCCGTATGGCAGGGGCCAGAATTTTGCTGAAAATTACCAGAGCTGTTGTTGGGAAGCAAAGGAAACTGGAGATGAGCTGCAAGCACCACAAAGTCTGGGTGAAGCTCAGAACTGTGATCAGGAGAGAGAGCCATCTGATGTTGGATTTTTGATTATAGAAAATAAGACTCAGGTGGCTGAGACCTCTAAATGCTATCTGAAAGAGTCAATAAAAGCAGAACTTGAAGCTGTAAAAAGACCAGTCAAAGACCCTCAGGGGAAAAAAGAGGAAGAAGGCAAGAGAAAAAGATCTAAGGGCTTGTGGAAAAAATCATACGGCTTTCAAAAGATTGTTGTGTGACTTAAGGAAACACGGAAGAGAAAATCTGGAAAGAAAATTTCAGGAGTACAAAAACCAACGACATTTAGAGGAGATTGAAAAAAAGAAAGAAGCTCCAGAGAGATGGGGGGGAAATGATTCAAAAATTATGTTCAGTATTGTAGTATATTTGTTTATTTGATATAAATGGCTTGTATGAGATGGAAATGGAATGTAGGTTAGGTAGAAATGTAGAAATTTATAATTAACTAATCTGTATAATCATTGCGATGTGTTGAGAAGTCTGTTTATGGTTATGTATATAATTTTCTTTTTCTTTTGTTTTGAAAATTAATAAATAGATTATACATATAAAAAAGAATGAAGTGTGTTATGCCCCATGTTTTACACTATAATCCTTAAGCAAGTGTAAAACATATATTTGGAGAGAAGTGTCTACCATTCTGAAAAACATCCTTCTTACATTGCTTGCTTTTGTGAAGTTTACCCATTTGATTTCAAGACAGCAGATTGCATACTTTTTCTTCTTCTTTTACAGTTTGTGCAGAGAATCAGTGTGGGGGCTCCGGTTATGTGTTCTCCACCTTTCTGTTGTTGTTGTTGTTGTTGTGGCATATTATTAGATGTTTCATAGCACTCCATACCACACTGTTGCCTCATCATAGCATCTGACTTGTCTGCAGCTCTGAATAAATTCCTTGTTAACCTTTATAAACACCTAGAGTGAGTAATTCTATCTTATCACAGCACATGTTAGTGGGAGGAAGCATAATTTCAAACGACAACCTGATTTTACAATGCCAGTTTTTAAAATGCTACGTTAAATGCTAAAGACTCAGGGGGGGGGGAGTGAAGTTCTGCTCTGCTTAGTCAGAAATAATATTGAAAATAAGATAAAATGGGAGTAGCCTTCTTGTTATTGCCATTGAACAAACAGAATCTAAGGATATGCAATTGGATTCTGAAATATTTGGAATTCACCAATTTTGTAACTTGTATTTCTGAATCCAGATTTTATAAACCCAGATATGCAGAGTAGTTCTGGATATTTGGAATCCCATTGGTTCTTATAGAAAGCAGTCTAGACAGCCTGGGGGATGAAAGTGAAACATTTTCTCCACAAAGCCTATGACGAATGGTGCCGCCTACTTGTATTGCCATGCTTTTGCCAAGGAAGGGAAAACGGGGGAAGAGTGAAGCCTGAGACTGATGTATGTCTGCCCTTATGAAATCCCCAAACAAGCACAGATGTTAGAAAGCACTTTCATACTGGTCCCTTCCAACTGAAAGGCTACTACTGCTACTGGAATATAATATGCAGGTTGGTCCTGTACTGATTCTGCACCCATCTGTTTCCTTGAAGTTTTTCCACAGCCACGTTGGGAGATTAATCTCCCTCTACACTGCATGCCACTTTCACTTTCTTTGTTCATTGGGTTTTATGGTACCTTCTGCAAAGATTTATGGCCATTCAGGGGTGATTTTACAGTCAGTACAACATTGCCCCAGAGTATCTGAATGTGGTTTTGAGCAGCACCTTTTCCTTCGTTCACTTCTGATTCGAAGGGAACAATAAGCAGACAACTTGACACTCCTATTTCCTTCTCTGTATTTATCACCTCACCATTAATTACCTGGCAGCTAATGACCGTTGAGGCAAGTACTGACACAGGAAAATCTGCATACCAATGCTGGAGTGAGCGTTGAAAACAAAATAGATGTCAAACTGACACTAGCCAATGCAAAAACCAGGATCTGAGGCATTGCAATGAAAAGAGATATTCCGAGGCAAGGGGGAACCAGGTCGAGTGCTGAGAAAATGTGGAGTAAATGCCAGATGCAGAATGGACCCTTTACACAGTCAACATTTCCCAAGACACCTATTCCTAAGGAAATGTGTCTGGAGGATTTAGGTCTTAGTGCTTTGAGCACCATACAGAAGTGGCAAATACCTGTCTTAAATTCATACAAGTAATAAGACAAGGATGAAGAAAAGAGAGCCAACAGCAGAAGTGTGAAAATGACATGGCTGTAACATTACCACTCCTCTAATTTCTACTTACAAACTCATATCAAATGTCGCTGATTCTTAAGGTTAGTTTCAACATGATTAAGACAAAACTGTAGTGCCCCATGTTTCCTCATCTGACCTGGTTCTTAATCTTTCAGCATAGGAGATAAGTAGTGAAAGGAGGCTTGTCTCATTAAGTCTCTTTTGAGAATCTAAACAGGCAACAATTTGTCCTCATTGCTTAATTTTCAGTTACGGTTCTCCTTAACCAAACTGATGCAAAACTGATGCCCAAAGGCTGCATTTTCTAAGTCAGTGATTTAGAATTCATCTCCCTGCAGTCTTTCCAAGGAAATTCAGTTTTATTATCTATAATATACTGGGTTCAAGACACGTTTAGTGATCAGCTCATATTTATTTAGTGATTCCAGTTAACTCTAAAACAAACTCTGCGGGGCAGAACACTGCTTATATTTATGCAAAACAACACACACTCCCCGTGATTGGCTATTTACAGTGCAACCCTAAATCAATAGGT
>NW_015170309.1:333530-371472 GCF_001447785.1 Gekko japonicus | reverse complement strand
AAATAAAGTTCCTTAGGTAGGCTGGCATGCGCCACTTCCGGGTTGAACAGCATGGCTCTGTCTGCGGTGTCAGAGTCCCTGGATCGGGGTCCGTCAGTGCAGGTGCTGCACTGGTGGCAGGCTGCGGAGCTAGCAGGGTGTCAGACAACCCTGTGGCTGCTTGACCGCATGTCTCTTCCTCTTGGTGCCTTGGTGGTGTGTTGTCTCCCACAGTCTCTGGTGCCTGTGGCTGCGGTAGCTGCATGTCGTCGTCATCTCAAGTAGTTGTAGGGGGTTGTGTTTCTACTGGGAGTAAGCGGCTGCAGAGTTGGTCAATGTATCTCCTCAGAAGTAGGCCATCCTTGGTGGATACCTCGTATGACAGGGGCCCCATCACTCGTGTAACCCGGGCGGGGATCCAGGTCGGGCCACTGGAGAAGTTCCGGGTGTAGTTGGAGTCACCTGGAGAGAACCCGTGGGGTGCCTCTTGGTTCTCCAGGACTGGGTGGTGCTCGGGAGTGTGGTCGGGGTGTAGCTGGTCCAGGTGTGTTGTTAGGTGCCTGCCCATGAGGAGTTCTGTGGGGCTGTGGCCAGTGGAGGTGCTTGGGGTAACACAGTGGCCGAAGAGGTAAGCCACGAGCCAGTGGTCCCAATCCCCATGGATGATCTGCCAGAGGGACACCTTAGTAATGCTCACCATCCATTCTGCTTAGCCGTTGGTGGCGGGGTGAAAAGGAGTGGATCGGATATGCCGGATGAGATAGCAGCCCATGAACTCTTGGAACTCTCCCAAGGTGAAAGCCATTCCATTGTCTGTTACAATGGTGTCGGGGAGGCTGTGAGTACAGAAAATTCAGCGGAGATCCCGGATTGCTGCCTTGGAAGAGGTGGAGGAGACAGGCACCACTTTCAGCCATTTGGTGTATGAATTCACCAAAATGATCTGTCCTTGGAAGGGGCCTGTGAAGTCCAGGTGTAGCTGGGACCATGGTTTGTGGGCGGATTCCCACTGTTGCATGGGGCCCCCCGGTGATGCCGGATGAGTTTTTTGGAAGGCCTGGCAGCGCTTTACACAATCCTCATTCTTGCTATCCAGGCCTGGCCACCATACATAGCTGCAGGCCAGCACCCTCATCCACACGATTCCTGTGTGTGTGTCAGGCAGCGCTGCAAGTAATTTCTGGCGCAACGGTGCTGGTACCACCACCCGGCTTCCCCACAGCTGGAAGCCCTTGTGAGCAGAAAGCTTGTCTCAGTGGGAGGAGTGTTGGCGTGACGCATCGCCTTTCCCGGGTGGTGGAGGAGCGAATTTTGGTAGCCCGCAAGGAAAATAGACCAGCGCAGCACCCTGGGGGATAGCATCTGTGGAGTCTGATGATCGGGGGCCAGCATACCCAGTAGGGGCTTGTGGTCAGTCACAATGGGGAATGGCCGCCTGTAGAGGTAATCATGGAATTTCTTGACTCCCACCACGATTGCCAGTGCCTCCTTATCTATTTGTGCATAGTTTCGCACAGCCAAGGACAAGGCGCGGGAGTAATACACCATGGGGACCTCTCTGCCGTCAGGTAGCTGGCATCTGAGGACGGCTCCTACCTCATACAGGGAAGCGTCGCAGGCGAGAACGACGGGCAGTGTTTCATTGAAATGTGCCAGGACAGCGTTTGATGTGAGCAGCTCCTTGACGGACCTGGGTCTTGCCTCTGGCCCCAGACCCATGGGGCCTTCTTGTTGAGGAGCCAATGCAGGGGCTCCATGACCACAGCCTTGTGGGGCAGGAAGGAGTGGTAAAAGTTCAATAGCCCTCCAAAAGCCTGGAGCTCCGACTTAGATGTGGGAGCTGGGGCATTAACTATGGTGCGAATCTTGTCAGGAGTTGGATGAATGCCCTGGGAATCGATGGAGAACCCCAGGAATTCAACTCGTGGGACCTCTAGGAGACACTGTTTCCGCTTCACCTTGAGACAGGCAGCTTGGAATCTCTGCAGGACGGTGCACAGTGTCTCGGCAAATTCCTCCTTCGTGGGTGCGGCGATCAGGACATCATTGAAGAAAGGCTGCACCCCGGGAATTCCTTTAAGGAGAGAGTCCATTAAATTCTGGAAAATTCCTGGGGATAAGCTGACACCAAATGGCAGCCATCACACCCGGAACATGCCCCTGTGCATCACTCTCATCTGGGCCTCCATGGTAGCATCGTCTACAGGTAGCTGTTGGTAAGCCTGCACTAAATCCAGCTTACCGAAGACCTTGGGCTCACCAGGGAGGCCAGGACGTGGCTGACCACCAGGACTGGATATGCATGATCCTGGAGGGCTTTGTTTATTGTGCATTTGTAGTCTGTGCAGATGCGGATGTCCACATTGGACTTTACGGGTGTGACAATAGGGGTCTCACACAGGGCATGTGGTACCAGCTCCAATACTCCTTGGGTTACTAGCTGGTCTAGCTCCTCATCTATTTTGGGCTTGAGGGAAAATGGGATGCGCCTGACCTTTAGCCTTATGGGCTGGAGCTCCGGATTGAGCTGTAGGGAGATGGGAGATCTGTTGTAGTAGCCGAGCATTCCATCAAAGATGGCCAGGAACTTGTCACACACCTTCCGAAAGTCTCTGGTAGCTACATGGTGCACCCCCATTACCCTGAACCCTAGGGGCGCAAACCAGGCAAGTCCAATGAGGCCCGTGCGGCTGCCTCCAACTACCAACAAGTCTAACGGTCTGTCGAAGTGTTAGTACTGCACTCTGAACTTCCCCTCTCCCAGGATGGACACCTCATTCTTTGAAAAGTCTCATAGGGTGAAGCCCTCAGGTCACAAGCCCCCCCCCTTGGGACAGAGTTGCCTGAATGTGTCCTCCAAGATTATAGAGATGGAGGACCCGGTGTCAAGCTCCATCTTGCAAGGGCTCCCCTCTATCTAGACCATTACAGTTATTTTATCTGGGGTGTTCTGGGACAAGTGCAGTACCTGTTGCTGCTGGATGGAGGTGGTGTGGAGCTCCATGGAGTGTGTTGATGTGGGGTTTGCTGCTGGCCGCCTCCGGTTCCCCTTGGTGTGGCAGGTGTGGGTGATGTGGCTGACCTTCCCACAGTTACGGCATATTGCATCCTGGAATCTGCAGGACCTCCTCTTGTGGGGCTCTCCACAGCTGGCGCACGTGGTCGCGGTGGCGGCATTGCCAGTGCGGGGTGGTGCAGACAAGCATTTTGCTGGTGCTGTGTGGCGGTGTGTGGAGCGCTGAAACTTGGAGGTGTCCACATGGTGAGTGGCCGTGGTTGATTGTCGTAAAGATGGTGGTCAGTACCATAACTGACCTCCATGGTAAACTGCTCTGCTTCTTCTGCGGCGAGGGCCATCTTCATTGCTTCCTTGAATTTAGGATCACCTTAGAACCAGCCGAGGTAGGACTCCCAGTCCTCTGTGGTGGCGTAGAATGCATCAAAGTGTCTTGGAGCAGCCATGGTCTCTGGAGCGGTGTGATGTGTGGGGCTCTGGGGCTCGGTGCGCAGTGCTGTGCTGGCTGGAGCTGGCTCACTCATTAGGATCCCATCCTTGTTGTCAGTATAATATACTGGGTTCAAGACGCGTTTAGTGATCAGCTCATATTTATTTAGTGATTTCAGTTAACCCTAAGACAAACTCTGCGGTGCAGAACGCTGCTTATATTCGTGCAAAACAACACACACACCCCACACACACTCCTCGTGATTGACTATTTACAGTGCAACCCTAAATCAATAGGTCTATCCCAGGATCCTGGCGGCCCATTGGTCAGGTAACTCAAGCTCAGTCAACTCCTGGTGCTGTCCTGGATCAATACATAACATTGTCTGTCCCACAAAAAGGATCAAGGAACCCATCCAAGAAACTGAAGAGGCAATTTAGGGCCCGATCCAGCTTCTGCTGCAGTCAATGGGCACATTGTTGTTGGAATCAATGAGGACAGCCTAACCTATATAATTCAATGGTACATGCTCAGTTTCCAGCTCCTGTAAAATGTTTTTCAAAGTTTTCTAGCAACTACTTTTTAGAGCCAACATTACCTTGGCTGTTGCAGATTTCAAAATTCCTACCCATTTTAACCTCAAGGTACTGTTCTGACTTTAAGAACTCTTACCATATGCTATGCTCAACTATGACTCCTGAAGTAAAGGCCAAAGCTGACATTATTATTTTTTACCTCGCATACTTCTCTATGTATATATATGTAGACTCATCTACACAGTGTGTTGGCCCAAAGAAAAGCCATTTTGAATCTGTTCTTTCTGTAGTCTTGATTTTTTTTACACAACCTAAATAGTATGACAAAGATTTTAAATGTAACATGATTATTCCATAAAGTTAAAAAAGATTAAGTACATTCGAAGTTTAAGCAAATATTACAACATTTAAATCACATACTGGGATACTTCAGTTCAGAAATATTTAGCTGATATAGGTAAAGGTAAAGGTTCCCTTGCTCGAAAGCCAGTCAAATCCGACTCTAGGGTTGCGGTGCTCATCTCCGTTTCAAAGGCGAAGAGTCAGCACTGTCCGAAGACGTTTCCGTGGTCATGTGGCCGGCATGACTAAACACCAAGGCGCACGGAACGCTGTTACCTTCCCACCAAAGTGGTACCTATTTATCTACTTGCAATTTCTTGCTTTCGAACTGCTAGGTTGGCAGGAGCTGGAACTAGAGACGGGAGCTCACTCCATCATGCAGCACCCGGGTCTCAAACTGCTGAACTACTGACCTTCCACAGCCTGCAGTTCAGCGTCTTAATCACTTGAGCCACCACAGTATCCAATATATAAATAAATAAATAAATAGTATGACAAAGATTTTAAATGTAACATGATTACTCCATAAAGTTAAAAAAAGATTAAGTACATTCGAAGTTTAAGCAAATATTACAACATTTAAATCACATTCTGGGATACTTCAGTTCAAAAATATTTAGCTGATATAGTGTACCATAATAAACGAAATTAAGAATACTACTTACTAGTAGTAAAGCTCATTGTAGAAGCAATACAACGAGCTCTAGAAACATGTGATGCATGAAGAATGCAGTAGCTGGCAGCAGGTTAAGAGAGGTAAACTAAAGCCCTCCCCGGGGGCATAATATGTACAGTTTAAAATTTGTATATAGAGAAAAAAACCTAAATAAACTTTATTTTTAAAAAGCCACCCCAGAAAAAAACCCCACCAGCGCCCCCACCCCATGTGTTTTGCCTGATGCCAACTGAAATGTCTGTGCTGTCTACAACCAGGAAAATGAAGCTGCTAAAGGAAGGGGGAGGGGGGGAGGAATAGATATCCGCACTTGACGCACCCCTGGAGCAGAGCCTTAGCCATGTAGTACTTGTATAGAGATAGAGAAAGTGATCTGGCCAGGGTTTGTCTCTCTCTGTGTGTGTCTGTCTGTTTTTGGCACCGACAGCCACTTTGCAGCCAGGCAGGTGAGTGGGAGAGGGCATCTAAGGTTGCGGCAGGACAGTCCCCGCCAAGCTGGCTTCTCAGAGGTCTATGTAGGCATGGAAGGTGCCATGCATGCTGCTGTGGTCCCAGTAGGAGCAGTGCATCATGGCTGGCTTGGGTAGCTGGCAGGCGCAGGCGAACTGCGATGGTGGCGGCTCCAAGCTGCTGGGTGGCGGCATGGTGGTGGGCATGTGGGTGGTGGTGGTGTGGCTAGTTGTGGGCCATGCCATTGTAGGAGCTCGCCATGGTGGCAGGGAATCACACGTAAAGCCCATAGGCCTGAGAGTCCTCCTGAGGGGCCTCTAACTGCCCTCAGGCCCTCCTCCTCAGTCTTCCCAACTGCCCTGGCCGTGGGGCTACCCGGCTCAGCCCTCCGAAGCCTCCTCCTCGCTTATCCTTAGGGGCTGGACCGCCACCCGCCTGCCACCACGGTAGGCCCCGATCCCTCCCATCCTGACACCTCGGCTCATCTCTCCTTCCTAAACAGACGAGCAGACAGAGGCAGCCACGCCAGACACCAGGCAATATCGAAGCGGCTGCCTCTCAGGGCGAGTGCTCGGCAGGTGAAAAGTTTGGCAGCAGCAGAAGCTGCTGCAGGCATGCCTGGGGCCTTGGCAGCAGCAGCAGCAGGAGGAATTCCGCCATCGTCTTGGGCGCCCCTCCATCCTCCAGCAGCTGTAGAGTTGCTGCAGCCACGCAGACAGTGAATAAGTGATGGGGGAGGACTGACTGGATTGTGCTTCCTCTGGTGTGGCCCCCCTGCCAGTGGACACTGGGCTACACTGGAGGGGCACCTCTCAGGGCAGGCGCTGGGTGATTGGAACCTTTGGCATTGGCGGCTGCTGCAGCAGGAGTGGCTGGGGCCCTGGCAGCAGCAAGGCTGCCCCTGTCCTGGTGCCCCCCCTCCATGCTTCCTCTCCTCCTCCTTCATTCAAGCAGCATGGCCCTGCATGCCCCACTCACCTACCAGATGGTTGTCGGTGATAGGCCTCTCAGTGGCAGCGGCCAGCTAGAGCAGCGGGGGGGGGTCTGAAGCGGGTTGAGGCAGAGTGGTTATCCATGGTAGGCTTGTCAGCGGTGGCAACCTGGAGGGTTGGGGGCGTTTCCCACATACAGTGAATTTTTAACCTATAGTATGGGGATGTCATACATGAATTTCATTCCATCTACATTCTGAAGGAGCCCTCCCCCAAATGTTTGGCCTGTATCTGACACTGCAGTGGATGTCTATGTATGTGAGAAACCCAAGAGGATATCCATAGCTTTATGAGCTGGCCTAATTGTTGGATCCCCAAGCATCGAGAATAAATCCACGTTTTCAAGAAAAGCAAAATTTATTTCAAAGCGTTGAAGACATACTCAAACACGTTCTTTGTTAGAACTGGGGATACACAGTTAGGTCAAGCATAATAAAGGAAATTCAAACAGATACAGATCCAATGAATAGCATTCCCGCTGGCGGGCTAATGAAACGGTTGCGCGCCCAGTCTATGGGAACCAGGCAGAACATCAGACAAAACACAGGTGCAGTACTCATGAGAAAAGCAATAGGCAAGCATTACAGCATCTTCTCCCCCACACAACCTCCAGCAGTTATCTTGTGCATTCCAACGCAGGAGCAGGATGATAGAAAACAAGCCGGGTGCAACAGGGAAAGGATATGTACACAGAGGTCACAGAAAACAGAATGGCAGCTTGCTGACATACTGCCCCCCTTAAAATACACTTACAACACACCTCCCGGGTCGGGCGGGAGATCTCCCGGGCTGGGCGGGAGACCTCTTGGTTTGTCCGGGAACCTCTTGTGGAAACTACGGATCAGGTAAGGGGCCCGAATATCCCTTTCTTCTACCTATTCGCGGTGCTGGGGACCGAAATCAACCTATACGATAAGGTACCAGAGTTTACCACGTTTCAATTTACAATCAAGGATATCAGCGATCTTAAAATGTTCATCCCCTTCCAAAATGACAGGTGGAGGAGGAGTAACTGCTGGTCTCCAGGGAGACGGGCCAGGATCCTTCTTCAACAGGCTCATGTGAAAAACAGAATGCAGAGCACGTAAATTCTTAGGCAAAACAACATCAACCGCCACATCATTTATGACTTTACGCACTTTGAATGGACCAATGAACTTCCACCCCAATTTCCTGCTAGGCCGCAGCATCTTAATGTTCTTGGTCGAGACATACACAAGATCTCCAGGTTTCAGATCAAACTCCACCACCCTACCCTTGTCTGCCTGGGTCTTGTACACATAGGTGGCCCTATTTGTACACAGCTCTGACAGACTTCAAAAGCTACTTCACTGCTCAAGTATTTAGCTGGAAATGGCCAGCAAACATATTTCAGAAGCCATTGGCAGACATTACAGACTCCCAAGAGATTGATATATTTCTCACAAATAATAAATATTTGTCTTTCTCAGTTTATTTATATAGGCATGCATAAAACACAACTGAGGAAAAAACAAAAAGAGCTAAAGCCACATCACAAGAAGAATACTTGCCGAGGAGAATATACATTGAGCTTCTTAAATAAAGAACAAGTTGGGTAGCCATTTTACTTTGTCTGTAGCAGTAGAACAGAGCAAGAGTCCAGTTGTTAGTCAAATTGCCTTAATTTCTTATTAATATGGGGAAAGTTATGATTATTAATTGGCAATAGGCAAATTAGGGAGCAAACACTGTTGTATACGGAGGTCCCACTTTTCCAGTAGTTACCAGTAATAGACACAGAGACTGTATTCAGTATAAACTGATGTCTTTTACTGTAAGATATTTATCATTCAAATAATACACAAACGCACACACTCTTATACAGATACTAAGACATAAAGATAGATAATAAGCACATTCGCATTAGCAGGGTATTCGTTGTTTGGGCAATAGTTACCTGTCCTTGCTGAGTGAACTATTCCAATGGAAGGGGGGGGGGAGAATTAGATATAAGGAATGTTTCCTGAACCGGCAGAAACACGTCGGACTCTGGCTGCAGACCAAGAGTCAAAGATGGAGGGAGGGTATTGGGATAACAAGCTGGACGTAAGGGGAATAAAGCTTAGATAGGGGTTGTGGTAAAGAGAGAGACCATGTGGTCGGGTATCTCCTTTTATAAGGTGGCGTGGGTGGGTAGGTTGAGCTGGCCACATCCCCTTGTCACACCTCTTGTTAGTCCGTCTCTGAAAACATACTATTGGGTAGAAGGAAAAGGGGAGGGGAGCTGGGGAGTGGTCAATACTGAGAACTAGTAACTTAGACTGGGGACTAGCACCTGGATGTAGAGGAAATGAGTCATCGGGCTAGGGCTATTGTCTCTGGATGGTTCTAGCTGGGTCGTTGATGGGCAAGCGATTAGTTGCCAAGCAACCGTGTGTAGAGCCTCTTGGTTACGTGCAGCTTTGCAGGTAGACGGAGGAGGGGGAAGGGGTTGCCTGCGTTTGTCAGAGGAAGTTCCTTATGGCGTTTGGAGCTCTTTGTTCTTGTAGCCTTGGCATGGCATGGTGTTATGCAGGCTAGGGAACTGGTCCATCTCACAACAGGTAAGTTCGCAGGTATCCTTGAAGAACCACTGTAACAGCAACACAAAAGGAAGGTTTTCTTCTCTCAGGTGTGCAGTCTCAACTGGCATCATATTGGGTCACCATGCAGTACAGTCCCTTAAGCATATGTTTGCACAGTCCATTTCTATAACTTATGAGTTATAGTTCATAAGAGCACATTAAGTGCCTTGCAGGGCAATACAGTAGCACCTTAAAGACTAACAAAATATGTGGCAGGGCATGAGCTTTCATGAGACACTGCTCACTTCTTCACTTCACGAAAGTGCCACATACTTTGTTAGTCTTTAAGGTGCTACTGGACTCTTGCTCTGTTCCACTGTTAAAAAAGAAAAAGAATTTGACTCTTCCCTCTTCCCCCAGAGCATGCACAGGGAAGCAAAATATACCCTTAGGGGAAGGATATGAGTCACGGCCCTAGAATATTCCAAAGCTGCTTTTGCACAGGTATAGAAGCCACTGCATAGAGAACATAAAGAGGAGAAAGGAAAGATTTTAATAGTGCCTAATATTTCTGGCTAGGTGGCATTGCAACAAGTGAGCTAATTGGGGAAAAAACACAGTACTTCGTGATCATCGCCCCTGCTTCTTGGGGCAAAATAACTCTTGCATTTTTGGAGTATATATTTTTTTCAATAACTGATCAATGAAGGATTTAATTTTTTGCTTCAGCCATAGGATAGTTAGAAATGCTTTCTTAATTAAAATGCTTCTTAGTAAAATTTTGTAAATTAACTAATTATGAAATAACAGATATATTACAACAAATGTAATTGCTAAAGTTATAATCTTATTTGTAACACACACTTTCTTCAAGTAGCTCAAAGTAGGGTACATAGTATTGTTATGTTCTATCTGTATAAGAATGTTTGGTTGAGATGAAGGAATTTGCTAAATATAATCTAAGGAGATCCATGGTTGAGTGGGGATTACAAATCCTGATCTCCCTGGTTGAAAGTACAACATTATATTCACCGCTATGTCAGCTTTCATTAAAGTACTGTCTGAGTCCGTTCAGTATCCTTATAGTATCATAGCCATCTAGTCCAACCCCCTGCTCAATGCAGGATCAGCCTAGAGCCTCCCTGACAAGTCTTTGTCCAGCTGCTGCTTAAAGACTGCCATTGAGGGGGAGCTCACCACCTCCCTAGGCAGCTGATTCCACTATTGTAGAACTCTTAATGTAAAAACGTTTTTCTTAATATCCAGCCAGTACCTTCCCGCCCTTAATTTAAACCCATTATTGTGAGTCCTATCCTCCGCTGCCAACAGGAAAAGCTCCCTGCCCTCCTCTAAGTGACAGCCCTCCCAATACTTCAAGAGAGCAATCATGTCCCCCCTCAACCTTCTCTTCTCCAGACTAAACATTCCCCTAAGCTTTGCTTCATAGGGCTTGGTTTCCAGGCTCCCGATCATTCTCATCACTCTCCTCTGCACCCACTCCATTCTGTCCATATCCTTTTTGAACTGAGGCCTCCAGAACTGCACAGAATACTCCAAGTGTGGCCTGACCAATGCAATGTACAGTGGGACTATGACATCTTGCAAACTGGATGTTATACCTCTGTTGATACACCCCAAGTTCACATTAGCCTTTTTTGTCACTGTGTCACACTGGCTGCACGTATTAAACTTTTGGTCCTTGTACCCCAAGATCTTGTTCACACACACACTGCTACCCAGAAGTATATCCCCCATCCAGCATGTGTGTTTCTAGTTTTTGTTGCCCAGATGTAGAACTTGACACTTATCCTTGTTAAATTGCATCTTGTTCACATCTGCCCACTTTTCCAGTGTGTTCAGATCTCATTGAATTCTATCTCTGTCTTCTGATGTGTTTGCTGCTCCTCCCAATTTGGTGTCATCTACAGATTTAATGAGTAGCCCCTCCACACCCTCATCCAGACCATATATAAAAATATTGAAAAGTACCAGGCCCAGAACTGAGCCCTGTGGCACCCCACTGGATACCTCCCTCCATTCAGATGAAACACCATTGACAACTACTCTTTTGGGTGTGGTTCTCCAACCAGTTCCCTATCCACCTAACTATCCTAGTGTCCAGTCCACGGAACATCATGGGGAACCCTGTCAAAATCTTTACTGAAATCCAGGTAAACAACATCAACAGCATTCCCTCGATTCAGTAAACTCATCACTCAATCAAAGAAGGAAATGAGGTTGGTCTGGCAGGACCTGTTGGGAACAAATCCGTGCTGACTTCCCCAGATCACCAAGTTATCCTTTAGATGCTTGTAGATTGATTCCATTAAAATCTGCTCCTGTATCTTCCTTGGGACAGAGTTCAGACTGACTGGCCTGTAGTTTCCTGGGTCATCCCTACTCCCATTTTTGAAAATTGGGATAACATCGGCCCTCCTCCAGTTTACACACACACACACACACACACACACACACATTATTGCTTTTCACTATAAACTTCAAATCTACACACTACAAATTCAGAGTAGCAAGGTACAGTAATGGTCTATTTTGTGCTTTGGATGTTTCCCTATTTTTTTTCCCTACATACATATTAATGTTTACAATATATCATTTTATTTCTAAGTAATAAGTATTCAAATAGAAAGAACAAAAATTTCTTAATTTTAGTATCACATTTGGGCAATAGTATCAAATCTTTATGTTCTGACATAGAAAAATCTCAGATCTTCATTTGGATGTCTTCTTGTCTTTGTGCTTCTTCTTTTGCCAGGGGATTTTAACCTTATAAGATCTGGGTGAAGCAGCTCCCAAATCAGAATCAAAGTCAAAGATTTCACCTAGAAGTACAAGAGGAGCTGTCAGTGACTGACGCCTGATGATGGCTGTTTTCTTCTGTCACCTTCTTTTCCTCTGCTTCTTTTCTTTTCTTTTCTTTTTGTCGGAGTTTGATGATGCTTCAGGAATGCTTCTGCTTTAGAGAGAGAGTCAATCTTTTCTTTCTTCTCTTTGTAGTTGAATATAAGACTTCTGGTAAAATCCATCGGTATTGGACATTGTTCCTTTGAAGGAATGTTGTGATGTTTCTGTACTGCTTCCTCTTCTTACGTATTTCAAATGGAACATCTTTCAGTATTTTTATCTCTTCCTCTTGGATTTTTAATGTTGTGGCAGTAGAAGCTTAAAGTATTGAGTCTCTTGTTGATCTTTTTGCAAATTTAACAAATATTTCCCCTGGAAGATTTTTCTTCTTCACAAACTCTGAATAAGTTCTATAAATCATATCTATGTCCGCTTGCAATATTTCAGGTTTGCTAATGATCAAGGGGGCCCATACTTCACTTAGGATTTCTCTTAAATTTTCATATTTTCCCCCCGGTACCCCTTGAAATCTTAAAACATATAGGGATCTTTCCACTTGTAATTGTAGTAATTGTTTTTTGGAAGCTCTTTCTTTATCAGTAATGTCCATTCTTTGATCCATCTCTTTGGTCTTATTTTCAACCTTTTTTTTAGCTTTTTGACCGTCTTCTCTGATTTGTCTCCTTCTGCAGATCATCAAATTTCCTGTTGAGGTTCGTCAGCTGATCCAGCAGGAGGTGCAAGGCTTCAGAAATCATGCCAGCTAAATCAGTGGTAGTGGTGCCTCTGCCTCTGGATGCCATTTCCCCCCCATGCTGCAACATTGTTTACATTAAGGTAAAAGTTATCAAAAGTTCTAAGGTTTTTATCTGGACTGAATAATAAGCCCCGCTACAGTCCACTTGGGTTGGGTGGGTTTCTAACAGCTTATTGTCAGCTTGCTTCCCATTTTGCTGCTTTTTGCACTATAGGGTAGGGTTCTTCTGAGAGTTTCCCCCCTTTCTCAATGGGGCTTTGCCATCTCACTGTCCATTTCTCCACCGTCTTTACTTTTGTCTTTTAAAAAAAACGTATTCACTCACTATTTTTTTGCTGGGTGTCATCCCGTCGGGACATTCCTTTTGCTTAAGTTCTTGTGCACTCTGGTCCAGTAATGTCTCTGGTCGCCACTGCTGGTCTCGGGGCAGTGGGACCTTAAGGAGCTAAAAAGAGCCTCAATCCTTCAGCTGCAGCATTGGGAGTAGCTCCTCCAGTGCTCCAGGCTAGAAGCTCCCTACAAGAGCTTCAGTGGGGGATCAAAAGCTTCCAAACCCCCTCTCTGCTGCCTTGATCCGAATCGCACCCATCAGAGCTCGATGGAGTGTGTTCGTTCATGAGTCGCCGAAAACCGGAAGACCTGCCCTCCTCCAGTCTTGTGGCACATCTCCTGTCCCCCAAGAGGTCTGGAAGATGATGGATAAAGGCTCTGCAACCCCTCTAGAAAATTCTTTGAGCATTCTTGGGTGAATACCATCTGGCCTGGAGTTGTACTCATTTTTCACCCTATATAGATTGAAAATATTCTTTTAAGAGCACTGGCTGAACACACATCATTTATGTATTTATTTTAAATATGTATTAGCTGCCTTCTTTTCTTCATGGAATGCAAGACTTCTAACATAGATAAAACACATAAAATAAATACATTAAAAACATAAAAACATAAAAACCAAAATTTCAAATCACAACTCAGGACTGCTAGTAAACTTAATCAAACATGGTCCTAAATAAAACCATCTTTAACTGCCTCCTAAAGACTGAAACTGACAGGGTCAGGCACATCTTCCTTAGAAGGCTTTCCACAGTGATGGGGCTGCCACCAAAAAGACCCCCCTTGTCTATGCACCAGATGAGCTTCTTTCATTGATGAGATGGTCAGGAGGGCTTCTCCCTGTGATCTTAAATTCCCAAATAGTAACATATGGGAGAAGATGGTCCTTCAGATACCCCAGTGTCAAGCCATGTAGGGCTTTAAAGGTCAAAACCAACACCTTGATTTGGGCTGAACAGCAGAATGGTAGCCAATGTAATTGCCGTAATCAGGGTCACATGCTCCCAATAGATGGCCCCGACCAGCAGTCTAGCTGCAGTGTTCTGCACTAGCTACAGCCACAGAACACTCTTGAAGGGTTGCCCCAAGTAGAACACATTGCAATATTCCAGTCTAGATGTAACTAAAGCATGGATCACTGTGGCTAAATCTAATGGACCCAGGAACAGATGCAGTTGATGCACCAGCCAACACAGGTAAAAAGCACCTTGAACCACTGCAGCCACCTGGTTTTGTACAGTGACTGCTGTGTTGAGTAGCCCTCCCAAGCTGTGAACCTGGCTTTTCAAGGGGAGTATAACACCATCTGAGACAGGAGAGATCTCAAGTCCCAGGTCTGCCTTTCTACTAACTCAGAGAGGCTCTGATTTGTCAGGATTAAGTTTTGGTTTGTTCACTCCCATCCAGCCCATCCCCCCCCCCCGTTGTCAGCTATGGATGAGTGAAAAATACAAGTGGATTTTATCTTGCAATGGATCATGATCCTCATTCCCTTGGGCCACTCATTGGATCTAACCCTATTCTGAGAGACTTCCAATGAAGTGTCTAACCAAGTTTGAGATCTAAGACTTGATCCTGCACTTAGAAACTGTTGTGTAAGTGCATGGAACACTTCTAAGGTATAGTGAATGGGTTAAAATTTGGGGAGTGAAGACAAGGTTTAGATTGCTCCTTCTCCACTCTTAGGGTTCTGCTCAATCATAGTTCTCCAGATCAGTTCTCCAGACTGAATCCCCAGCATTGGAGAGTGATCAGACCCCAAATGGAACAGAACTCTGTAAAGCTCTAATCTACCACTTCATTTCTGAGCTTGATTCAAGGTACTGGTTGTAACCTTTAAAGCATTTCATGTACTGGAGCTTGCATATGACTGCCTCTCCCTGTGTGCATCATACAACCTCACCCTGCCAATTGTGATCAGCATCAGGTACTTTGCTATTTATATCACTGCATATGGTCAAGTCAAACTTAGCAAGAAGCAAGCCTTTTGGGTGGCAATCTCTTAGTTGTGGAAAGGTCTCCTGGAGGTCTGACAAACTACAACTCCAGCAGCTTTCAGAAAGACTTTCAAATTGCTGTCATGTCTCTGGAACAAACAAAACTATTGTCTACTAGGAATAAGGCCCGTTGTGGAAATAAATACAATGAGCTCTAGGAAGAGGCTCTGGGAGAGTGCCCCGGCCTTGGGCACTCAGTGTCAATTTGCTGGGGTGACCTCAGAAGGGTATATTATTTATATTTTATTTTATTTATTATTGTATTTCTACCCCGCCCTCCCCGCAAATGGGCAGCTTACAAAGGGCACCATGTGCCTACACATAAAAACAATAAAAACAAGACATTCAATTTAACAAAATGAAGTCCTCACTAGTTTCAATATCTCAACATAACAAGATGGTATCCCAGAAATGTTATAAAGCAACGATACTCCATCACTAAGGAGGATAATGTCCCGTAGATGTTAATCATCCCCATCCAGCGGCTGTCACAGTTTGGTGTTCATAGGGCCGTCCTCTTACCCCGTTGGTACCAATATCATTGGTGGTGGTAGTAGTGATGGCTCCTACTCAAAAGCCTGGTGGAAGAGCTCCATCTTGCAGGCCCTGCAGAATTGTGAAAGGACTTGCAGGGCCCTGATCTCCTCTGGGACCTCATTCCACCAGGTGGAAGCCGCCACTGAAAAGGACCTGGCTCTAGTTGCAGCAAGCCTCCCTAGGGCTGGGGGTCACCAGATGGTCTTGTGACCTTGACCAAAGTGCTCTTTGGGGCATATGTGGGGAAAGGCGGTCCCTCAGGTATGCCGGACCCTGGCCATATAGGGCTTTAAAGGTAAGCACCAGCACTTTGAAGTGAATCCGGTATGCTATTGGCAGTCAGTGCAGCGCTTTCAGCACGGGCTGGATATGCTCCCACCTCAGGAGGCCCATCAAGAGCCTGGCCGCAGCATTCTGCATTAGATGCAGCCTCCGAATTTGCGACAAAGGCAGCCCCATGTAGAGAGTGTTGCAGTAGTCTAACCTCGAAGTGACTGTCACATGGATCACTGTAGCCAGGTCATCGTGGTCAAGGAAAGGGACCAACTGCCAGATCAGCTGAAGATGGTAAAAGGTCGATTTGGCAGTGGCTGCCATCTGGGCCTCCATCGTTAAGGAGGAATCCAAGAGCACTCCCAAACTCCTAACCTCCTGAAAAGTACTGAGTTCGCCGCATGGAGGACTCAGACAACAACATGCACTTGCACACGTTTATTGTACTTAACACTGGAACTGCAAAACTGCCCTGTAAGGCCAACTATATACACACCCACCCAGCACACTCTCAGTCCCATTGGAGGGTTTGAATTTCCCGCCAAAGTTCCTATTGGGTCATGCTGGGGGTACTAGGATCCTAAGTTCCTATTGTCTGGAAAAGCTAAGCTCTTTTTTTTTTTTTGGCCCCCCGAAGGGAATTTTTTTTATTTTTGCATTTTCTACACACTACATATATGGAATGGGGAAAGGAATACTAATGCCCTATCACTATTACTATGGGAAATGGGTCAGGGAATTCTAGATACATATAATCCACTGGATAGGGGAAGGAAAAACTACAATTCTATTCTAATTCTCCTACTGGATATGGGGAAGGGATAAAGACTACAAATCATGATCTGAAGAGCTTAAAAATAGATCTTCTAAACCTATTAGTAATGGTTATATAGAGATTAGTTCAATTATAAAAAGTATAAAGTTATTAGCTTAGCACAATTACTGCCCTTAGCACTCATGTTTTAGTTTTAGAGTCTTTTCTTCTTAGATGTCTTCGTTTTCTGCAGTTTGGAAGCGGCCTCTCCTTTCTCCGATTCAGATGAGTCTGATGACGAGGAGATTTGGCTTGTTGAGTCCTGTGAGTAGGACTTCTCCTCTTCTTCTTCCTCCGCATCCATTTTTAGATTCTTTTCCTTCTGCTTCTTTTTTACATTAAACATTTGATCCATAAATCTTTCCGCTTTTCGAACAGAGTCAATTTTATATATTTTTTCCTGGTAATTAAAACTCAACATTCTGGAGATAGCCATCTATACGATATTCCATTTTTTGCAGAGAGGGAGTAAGCATTCTGTATAGTTTCCTCCTTTTTCTTACTTCGTATGGGATGTCTTTCAAAAATTTTATCTCTTCATTCATGATTTTTAAGGATTTCCCCATTGTTGTCTTTAGCACCAGTTCTCTGTTGGATCGTTTCGTAAATTTTAAATAAGTTTCCCCTGGGAGTTTTTTTTTAATATAAAGTCCGGATAAGTCCTGTACGCCACATCCATTTCCTTAATTAAGTCTTCTTGTTTGTAATCCATTAATGCGGCCAAGGCAACTGCCAAGAGTTCCTTTAAGTCCTCATTCTTATCCTCAAGTATTCCATGGAAACGTAGAACATACATGGATCTTTCCAGCTGGAGCTGTATTAGTTGTGTTTTATCCGAGGATCTCTCCTTCTCTGCTTCATCCACTCTTCTATTAATACTCTCAGTCTGTTTTTCCACCTTTTTCAACATTTTCTCAGTTGCTATAGTTCTCTTGTCCATTTGCTTTAGCTGCTTCTGCTAAGCTCTTGACTGAGCTAAGCTCTTGACTGTAGCCACAGGCCCCTGGTGGCGGTCCACGTACATAACACCCCTGCCCCCATAGTTTGACCCAAGATATGTAATATAGTACTTTAAGTAAGCAGGGGTTTGGCGCTCTCTGAGGGAACACCGGGGGGCTGGTACTGGGTCACTGGCTACAAGTTCTGGTTGCCTATCTGTGACTTGGGGCTGGGGCGTTTGTTGTGGCGGCTGAAGTTTCTCTGGTTCCATTGGTTCTGGGGGTTGTTCCCTGGAAGAGGCCTCCTCGATGTTCATGGTTTCGGGCTGACTACTGGGCTCGGGTATGTAGGCGCCGGTTCCTGCTGCCAACGGTGTTTGTTCTCCCACCTCCGGGAGCTGTTGCCGCCTCAGTTGGTCCACGTGCTTTTTAAGAGCCTTCCATCATCCGTCGATACTTCATAAGATGCAGGCCCTGTGACTTTGATCACTCGTCCGGCCAACCAGGGATTTTCCGTTCTGTAGTTCCAGATGAACACTGAGTCCCCCAGGAAGAACCCTCTTGGAACCTCTCACTGTTCCACCATCCTCTTGGAGTCTGGGGCCTGGTCCGGGTATAGCCGATCCAACAAAGTTGTGGGTCTTCGGCCCATCAATAATTCCGCGTGGCTGTGGCCAGTGATGGGGTTAGTTGTCGTCCTTTGGGTCAAGAGAAAATGGGCTAGCCAGAACTCCCAGTCTCCATCTGTTATCCTGATGAGGGCTTCCTTCACAGTCCGCACCATCCTCTCGGCCTGGCCGTTGGTCGCAGGGTGGAAGGGTGCAGATCAAATGTGCCATACCAGGTTCTTTTGGAGGAATTCCTGGAACTCTGCTGATGTGAAGGCTTCCCTGTTGTCAGAGACTATCATGTCTGGCAGGCCGTGTGTAGCAAATATTCGGCAGGGGGACCAGATCATGGACTTCGTAGAAGTTGTGGACATGGGACTAATCTCCAGCCACTTCGAATAGGAGTCAACTGTTACTAAGAACAACAGTCCCTGGAATGGTCTGGCGAAATCGATGTGAAGCCGGGACCATGGTTTGCGGGTTGACTCCCATGGCTGTTTTGGTGTGCTTGATGGTTTAGATCGAACTTCCTGGCAGATTTTGCACCTCCAAACCCAGGACTCAATCTCAGCATCGATTCCCAGCCACCACACATAGCTCCAAGCCAGTGCCTTCATTCTTATGATGTCGGGATGCACCTCATGGAGTACCATGAGTACCCGCTGTCTCAGGGCACTAGGGACCACAACTCAGGCTCCCCACAGAAGACACCCCTTCAGGGCCGAGAGTTCATCTTTCTGGGTACTGATAGCCATGAACTCAGAGCCTGAGGATGACATAGGCCAACCCCTCACTACCAAGCCCAAGACCTGGGAGAGGAGAGGGTCGTGGGCGGATCTGGCAGCGATGTCTTCAGCTTGCATAGGAGGCTCCGGAAGACTTTCGATGAGCAAGACCCCTGGCTCAGGAGTGGAATCTGGGTTTGTGACTGGTAGCGGCAGCTGGCACAGGGCATTGGCATGGCCCATCGCCTTGCCCGGGCAGTGTTCCAGGTGGTACTGGTAGCCAGCCAGACAAAGGGACCATCTGAGGACCCGGGGTGACATGACTTGGGGCATTTGTTTATCAGCAGCGAAGAGGCCTAAGAGGGGCTTCTGGTCCATAGCGATTGTGAAAGGGCACCCGTAAACAAAGTTGTGAAACTTCTTGACCCCAGCAATGATCGCCAAACCCTCCCTGTCGATTTGCACATAATTGCCCTCCGTGGCCGTTAAGGTCCTGGAGTAAAGGCCACGGGAACCTCGCAGCCATCTGGGAGGATGTGGCCCAGGACAGCGCCAATGCCGTAGGGAGAGGCATCCCATGCAAGGACCACCGGCAGGGATTCATCAAAGTGGGAAATCAAAAGCACTTTCACCCCCCTGGCTTCCGGTTAGGTCTCTGTGAATGGCGGTCGCAACTTCGGGAGGCTCCCGGAGGCGATTCGCCCACGCGCGGTTAAGGGGGGGAATCCGCATAAGTGGAGACCCTAAGGAGCCTCAGGGTGAGGTTCTGATCCAGGGCACACAGGGGATGTGCCTCTTTCCTGGTCTGAAGGTCGGAAATTGAGGCTCGCCCCATGCCCCAGTGGCCCTGCCGCAGCAGTGCCCCGCACGGGGACTAGCAGAGCCACTGGACGTCACCGAGTGATGAAGCGGAAAAGCATTTGAAAAGAGAAGTAAATGGCCGAAACCATGAGTTGGCGATCGGAAACGTGAAAAAAGAGATAAGCGCATTCCCCCCTGTCGAAAAAGCGCAAGGGAGGAGGGGGAGAGCCCCCCTCCCGAATAAACAGAGACTGAATTAATAGAAAGAAGAGGGGGGGGAGTAAAATCTTGGAAGAGTGGTGTTACCTTTTGTTGAATTGTTTAAGGAGAGGCAGGAAGACTCATTCTTAAGCTGCGCGGCACGAACTTTTAAAAAGTAAAAAATAAAACAAAGACGTCGGGGCAAAAAAAGTTTCCTGAGAAGCCGGCGAAGAAGCTGGGAGGAACTTCCGGTCCTGGCTCCCGCCTCTTAGAGCCGGCTATCAATCAACAGGAAAGCGAGATACTGCGCCCTCTGCTGGAGCAAATGCAAAAAATAAACCAAACGTTGTCGAGCATGGAAAGTGTTCTCAGTAACCAGCAGAAACAGTTGAATGATACAGCTAAGAAGATGGAGGAAATCGTGCAGAAATGTTTGGTCTCAACGGAAGATACCCAAAAAAGTCAAAAAGAAGGTCGACAAAATGGAAAAACATCAAGAAATGCAAGACAAAAAGTTACTGATGCTTCAAATGGAAAAATCAAATTTGACTCTCCGATTTCAAGGCATAAAGAAAATTGAAAAAGAAGATCTCAGAAGTATTCTAGCGGAGGCTTTGACGCCACTCACCGGCTGGGAAGCGGATAAATTAAGTGAGGAGATGGATCTGGTGTACAGAGCCTACTCCAACTTTACAAAGATGAATAATCTGCCGGCAGGAGTGGTGGTCAAGTTTACCAAACAGAGGATCAGAGATCAAATTTTAAGAGTGTCTTCATTAACGCCTTTGAAGATTGGAGAGCAGACAGACAGAATCTTGAAAGATGTTCCATTTGAAATTCGAATGAAGCGGAAGGCATACAAAGGACTGACCTCGTTCTTGCAAAACCATCAAATTAGCTATAGATGGTTGATTCCAGAAGGACTTATCTTTAAATTTAAAGATAAAAGGGAGAAGATTGACTCCATTTTCAAAGCTCAAGACTTTCTGAAGAGACACGCCAATCCAGAGGAAGCAGCACTTGCTAAATGGGAGGTATTTGGCAGCGACGAAGACAGCGGCTCAGAGAAAGGGGACAAGAATCCGGAAGATGAAGGAGCAACGAAAGGTCCATCTTACAATCTGAGAGACGTAAAAGGAAGACAGCCCAGAACATGAAGATTGGTTTGGGAAGCGCATGAAAAGACTTTACTAACAATAAACCAAAGGGACACTACTAATACACTAACATTTTTATTTGTTTTTACAGGATAAGATGAAAGACGATTGACCAACTCACGGAAGAAGCCAAAAGAAGATATGATTAATACTAACAAAAGATTAATATACTAATAGAAGCATCACTCACTTTTTTCTTAATCCCGCTATATACCCTCCCTCTTTCTGAAATTAAAAGCAATAAAATTGTCTCCTTTTTAGGAGAGTTTACATACAAAAGCACTTCCACCCCCCTGAATGCCGTCACTTCCTTCGGACCCCAAGACCAAGAAGCCAACTTATCCAGGAGTCAGTGTAGGGGCTCAGCTACGGCAGCCTTGTGCAGCAGAAAGACATGGTAAAAATTTATTAGTCCCAAGAACGCCTATAGTTCTGCTTTACAAGTGGGGGTGAGGGCCTCCACGATGGCCTTCACTTTGTCTTTACCTGGATGAAGGCCAGCAGCATCTACCCGGAACCCGAGAAAGTCGATTTCAGAAACCCTGAGGGGACATTTCTCCTATTTCACTTTGAGGCCAGCTGAGTCAAAGTGTTGCAGAATGGCGTGGAGGTGGGAGGCGAAGTCATCAGGGGATGCCGCGGCAATAAGGACGTCGTCAAAAAACGGCGTTACCCCAGGGATCCTTTTTAAAAATGAATCCATTAATTGTTGGGAAATCCCCGGGGCTATGCTTACGCCGAATTGTAGCCTCTTTACCTTAAAAGCGCCCCTGTGCGTGACAATCGTTTGTGCCATGGCTGTGGCTTTGTCCACCGGCAACTGTTGATAGGCCTGCACCAAATCTAGTTTGCCGAAAATCTCAGCCCCCACCAGAGAGGCCAGAACATGACTGATGACCGGGACCAGGTAGGAATGGTCGTGAAGGGCCTTATTAATTGTGCATTTGTAATCCGCACAGATGCGGACTTCGCCATTGGGTTTAAGAGAGGTTACAATCGGCATTTCCCATATGGCATGTTATACAGGCTCTAAGACCTCTGGCGCTACTAAGCGGTCCAGCTCCGCATCAATTTTAGGTCATATGGAGCGCTTGCGCACGTTTATTGTACTTAACACTGACACTGCAAAACGGCCCCACAAGGCCAACTGTATACACACCCACCCAGCACACCCTCAGTCCCATTGGAGGGTTTGAATTTCCAGCCAAAGTTCCTATTGGTTCATGCTGGGGGAACTAGGATCCTAAGTTCCTATTGTCTGGAGGAGCTAAGCTCTTGACTGTAGCTGCGGGCCCCTGGTGGCGGTCCACGTACATAACACCACCGACAATGGCACCAAAGGTGCCCCATCAAAGGTCGGGAGAGGGAGCCCCATCCCCGAACCGACCTGACCTAAGCACAGGACCTCCATCTTCATTGGGTGAAGTTTCAACTGGCTCAGCCTGAGCCACCCAGACACAGCCTGCAGGGCCCAGTGCAGATCTTCAGGGTCGGGGTCTGACTGGCCACCCAACATCAGATAGAGCTGGTTGTCGTCTGCATATTGATGACACCCAAGCCCATACCTTCGGGCAATCTGGGCAAGGGGGTGCATATAGATGTTAAACAACATCAGGGAAAGCACCGCCCCCTGAGGCACACCACATTCAAGTGGGTGCCTCTGGGACTGCTGTTCCCTGATTGCCACCCTCTGTCCCTGACCTTGGAGAAAAGAGGCAAGCCATTGAAGGGCAATCCCCTGAATCCCCGCATTGGCAAGGTGGTGGGTCAGCAGCTGGTGGTCGACTGTGTCAAACATGGCCAACAGATCTAACAGCAACAGTGCTGCCACACCGCCTTGATCCAGATGCTTACAGAGGTGGTCAGTAAAGATGACCAGCACTGTCTCTGTCCCATGTCCTGGGTGGAAGCCAGACTGGAATGGGTCCAGGATGGAAGCGTCATCCAGAAAGCCCTGCAGCTGTGTCGCCACCACCCTCTCAATCAATTTGCCCAAATAGGGCAAATTGGACCACGGCCAATAGTTGGCCAATTCAGCTGGATCCAGAGTTGTTTTTTTCAGGAGAGGGCGGACCATCACTTCCTTCAGTGCCTTGGGGAACTGCCCCTCTGAGAGGGACCTGTTGACAATTTCCCTCAAGGCACCTCAGAACCCCTCGTGGCCCACTTTAATGAGCCAGGAAGGGTACAGATCAATGCCGCATGTGGTTGGGCACACAGATACGAGCAATCTGTCAACTTCCTCCAGGCTGAGCTGGTCAAAACACTCTAAATCCGAACTCGAAGATGCGCAAGGGGCCTTGAGTTCACTAAGTGTTTCAACTGTGGCAGGGAGGTCACGGCAGAGTGCAAAGACTTTGTCTGCGAAATAGCTCGCAAATGTCTCACAGCCAATGTCCAATTCCCTACAGTTTTGTCTGCCCTGTGGCAGAGCCGTTAAAGACCAAATCGCACTAAACAATTGGGCTGGGCGTGAGGTAGCAGATGCAATTGTGGCTGCATAGAATTCTCTCCTTGCAGCCTTGACTGCCATCTCATAGGATCTCATAAACATCCTAAAAGATGCTCTTGTCACCTCATTGTGAGCACAGCACCACCGTCTCTCTAGCCATCTCAGCTCTCGCTTCATAAGCCACAACCCCTGGGTATACCAAGGGGAAAGCCAAGCACAAGCACACAGAGGGTGCTGGGGAGTGATCTCTTTGATGACTGTGGAAAGTCGGCTATGACAGTCCTCCACAAGTTCATCCAACGAGCTGCCAGGGGGCCTCGGATCCCGTAGAGCCATTTGGAGCTGCACAGGGTCCATTTGGCACAGTGGGTGAGCAAAAATCCACTTGCTGCCCAAACAGGGTCGGGGTGGAAAATTCAGACTGGCCTTCAGGGCAAAGTGGTCCGACCATGGTACTGCTGCTGTAGTAATCCGGTCCACTGTAATCCCTGCTGCAAAGATCAAATCGAGCGTGTGCCCAGCCTGATGCGTGGGGATCGATACGAACTGGGAGAGTCCCAGTGATGCCATGGATGTCACTAGGTCCATTGCCTGACTAGAGGTCATGTCCTCGGCATGGACGTTGAAGTCACCCACAACCAAGAGCTTAGGGTGATCCAACGCCCAGTCTGATACGGCCCCCAGCAGGGACGGCAGGCTACTGGCCGATGCATTAGGTGGTCGGTACACTAGCCAGATTGCCATACACTCCTCAGTCCCCAGCATCAGGCCGACACACTCCATGCTCGCAATCTCTAATGGGGGGAGTGCCCTGAAGGAGTAAGCCTCCCGAATGAACATCGCCACTCCTCCCCACCACCCCCTAGTCCGTGATTGGTGGAGGACCGAAACCCCAGGTGGGACAAGTTAGGAGAGAGCTACGGTACCCAGGTCTCGGTCATGCATGACAGGTCTACCTTTTGTTCCATAACAAAGTCCCGAAGGATTGTGGTCTTATTATTGATAGACCTGGCATTACACAACACCAATGATGGAGGGGGGTTACCAATCCATGCCGCACTGCTGACATCCTTAGGGATGAGTTACAGGCCGGAAGGGTGCTGAGCTATTCTATTTCTCAGCGCCCTTCCCTTAACACTCTGCCTATACTTTCCCCTCCCCAAGAGCAGTGGAATCTGTTGTCCTGGCATTGCTGCACCGGCCAGTCCACGCAATAGCCTCAGACTGCTGGTGGCTAGCTAAGCAGGCAATCCTCCTTACCAGAGCCACCATTGACAAAGAGTCCACCATTTTCTCCTGGGGAACTGATCTCTGCCATCTGAAGATCTCTGCCATCTGCATGATCTCCATCCCTCCCCTGGAGACTAGTAACAATGGTTCCCCATGAGGGAATAGCTGGCTTGGAGGGTGGAGTCTATGGCATTGCACCTGTCTGAGGTCCCACTCCTCCTCAAACCTCACCCTCTCCAGGCTACACCCCTCAAATCTCCAGGAATTCCCCAACCTGGACTTGGCTACCCTATCTCCCTCCCAGCCAACCGTCAGCCTACCGTTATCTGGCCCCTGGCTTCAGCTTTCCATTTCCTCCCCCTCCCTCCTAGAGAGCTGTTGTAATTTTGAGTGTTCTCCAGCCCCCACCTGGAGATTGGCAACAATGGTCTCTTATGAGGGAATGGCTGGCTTGGAGGGTGGAGTCCATGGCATTGCACCTGTCCGAGGTCCCACCCCTCCTCAAACCTCACCCTCTCCATGCTCCATTTCTCAAATCTCTAGGAATTTCCCACCTGGAGTTGGCAACCCTATCAGGACTGGCCCCAATGTGTTTCGTCCCAAAGGCCAAAATAGGTGTGGAAAAGGCCTTTTACTGACAGAACCTGGTTGCCTAACAACTGGCACTGAGGAGAAAGTACAGTTGGCAGTTTTGATTAGGGAAATACCTGGAGATTTGGGGGGGGTGGATCCCGTGGAGGGCAGCATTGGGGGGGGGCGATGGGAGAACTCAGTAGGGAATAATGCCATAGGGTCCACCCTCCAAAGCAGTCGTTTTTTCCAGGGGAACTGATCTCTGTCATCTGGAGATCAATTGTAACAGCAGGAGATCTCTGGGTCCCATCTGGGGACTGACAACCCTAGGGTGAAAGTCAGCCACACAGCAGGGGGTTGAAGAGAACGGTTTGATGGTCACTGGCCCACCCCGTTAGCCAGCCAGCCATGGTTGAGCCAAAAAGGAGAGAGAGCCGGTTAAATGTATTCTGACAGGAAAGTGGCCAAAATGGCAGTGGGCGGGAGAAGGAGTTATGCGGAAAGTCCTTTTTTTTGTTTGTTACTGACAGAAGTTGGTTGCCTACCAAGAGCCACTGAGGGGACAGTTAGTCCCACACAGGAGCCAAGAGAAGTGTCTTCCTCAGGAGAGAACCTGGCTTTCCAGGAGCCGCAGCTCGTTTCCTCCAGGCCAGACCCTCCCTGGCTCTGCCGCTGCTGCTGAAGGAAGGCGGGGGAGCCATTGAAAGGCACTGGGCAGCCTTCTCTGTGGTGCAGCCTGCTGAGCTATCGCCCTGACAAAGTGCCAGCCTTGTGGCCGAGGGAGACGGAACGTGAGGGGCAGTGAAGGTGAGTGCTTCCCCTGCTTGCTGCTGCTCACTAGATCTGCCTCCTTCTCCCCCATGGAGGGGTTGCCACTCCCTCAGCAGTGCGTCATCCCCTTCACCGGCTCCCTGAAGACTGAGAGCGAAAAGTTGACTGTCGGCTCTGTGGGCAGGGCCAAGCCAACGCAGCGAGGCAATGCAGCCAGGGGATTGGGAGTCCGTGAGAGGGGCAGCTGAGGGGGCAAAGGCTGTGGGAGCTGTGTCCAGGAGTCACACCAAAACTCTTTTATATATAAGGAGAGATATCCAGCCGTATTCACCATCAAATCAACCCTATTCATTTAAGACGGTGGCCTAAGAAAACAAATGCACATTACTGGTTTCTTGTTTTTAGATGTTGCCTATACAAGACCTCTGAATGGTTTGAAAACTATGCACTGAAAGTGTTTTTTCTTAGCAACTTATGTTAAATCAGATAAATAACTCTCTAATTTGCAAGAACTTTTTATAGAACACTCAAGGTGAGATGAGTGAGCAGTCTCTGAGTCCTGCTGAGTAGTATTTCCTGTGCAGTGTATACAATCAGATCTTGGCAATAAACAGTACTCTCTGCACCAGATCCATCTATGAAATCATGCTTGTTTAAATTAGAGTACTATCTCTGATTCATTGTCAGAAAGATTAGGCAATCTAGATCTAGGGTTGCCAGGTCCAGGTTAAAAAATTCCTGGAGATTTTGGGGGTGGCGGAGGAGGGCAGGGTTTGGGGAGGGGAGGGGAGGGGCTACGATGGGATAGAGTCCACCTTCCATAGCAGCCATTTTCTCCAGGTGATCTGAACTCTTTCACCTGGAGATCAGTTGTAATAGTGGGAGATCTATAGACACCACCTGGAGATTAGCAACCCTTGATATGATAGATCTAAGTGTTGAAACATAAATTACTACAATGATAAAATGAGGGAGCATGAAACCAATTTTAATGGGGACAAAGCATTCATGGAAGTCCATTTCTGTTCTGAACAAATGCCTAGAGACTGAGATCAAGTGGATAAGAGAGCACATATGTAAACGGATTCCAGACACAACATAGGTGCTGGGGGGTGGGGGGCTGATATTCTGAAGAGTGCCAATCTACGTATAATTGACAACAGTTTCTGTTACCCTGCCTGATCCAGTTAAGATCTGGGTATACTCTGAGATCAAAGTCTGCCTTCAGAGAAGTGGGTTGAGGCTGCAGCCAGGAGTAATCATCTAGTGGAGAATGTAGCCACTCACCTTTTGTCTAATTGTGGGTGTCATTACTATCTTCAAATGGTTCTGCATTGGGGAACTGGCTTTCTTTTGTTTATGCGTTCAATTCAAGGGGATAGCAATAATTTTTAAAGCTCATCACAGCTTGTGACCCATAAACCTGAAGGACTGCTTCTGTCCACACAAGTTCACATATGTATTTGATCTTAACAAGACCTACTGCCCACCCTAACAGAAATATGGCTGCTAAGTGAAAGGCTTTCACAGTGATGGCCTCCAACTCACTAGAAACCCCTTCTTGTTCATTGCCCCTAACCCAAATAACTTCTGTGTTGCTAAAACTGTGAAAATCTTTCTAAGTGCTCAGGGCACTTCTGTATTTAAATGGAACTATCATATCTAGTCTAGTCCTTAGTTACATATTTCAGCAACATGTTCATTCATTGCCACATTTAAAGCAGAAGTGGACACTGTAAACTGTAGTCTTAGCAACTGATAGCAAATGGTTGCTCGATGTTGGCTGTGGTACAAGTGCATTTCTGTAATCTACTAAACACACACTCTAGATGAGTGTTCTGCACACAAATTACAACAGAAATTAATCAGATGTACAAGCCTTACATTTTCTTATTAAATACACACTTACAGTACCAACATGGCCACAAAATTATAATCCCTTTCTCTCAAAAGGCCCTGGGGAATAAGGCGGGGGTGTAGACTAAAAGGCAAGCTCCCCCCCCCCAATGACATACCCAGGTGGGTGGCTTCACTGTCTCAATTAGATATCTGCATACATCTAAACTTTGGCCCAGATTTTCTCAGTGTGAGTTTTATGCTGTATGATTGCATTTTTAAATTTCTGTAATCCACCTTGAGTCTACATGAGAAAGGTGGGCTATAAGTTAAATAAATTTAAATAAAGGAAATAAATAAAAATCCATGGAAGATCCATCATTACTCCATTTATTTGTTTTAATGACTCCATCTACTAACCATCAGGTTTCCTTAGCCACTGATCTTTTTAGGCTGCAATCCTCACTGTACATGCAAAAAATAAACCTCATTACAGTCAGTGGACTTATTCCTGATTAAACATGCACAGGATTGGGCAGTGGGGGTACTATTCTGACAAATGTCATTCCATTTTCATCAGCGCAATTGCTCTCAATTCCCTCAACTCATAAAGTTGACAGAACAAACCCATGAGGTTTGCACAGTTATCATTTCCTATTACCTACAGTAGAAAACAGCTGCTTAAAAATTCTTAGGGTTTATTTTAATCATCCCTCAAAAACAACTGGAAGTTCACATTTCAAAATCACACAGCATGTTCCTCTTCTTTATTCTAGAAGGGGTTACTCTGCAATATTTTAATGATTATTTCAGCATTTCCCCAAAACCTCTAAAGAAGTCACATTAATGGCATGGTCAAATGAAACCCCACCAGCACTAGCACTATCTGTTGGAAGCAGAAAAGAGTATGAAAGAATATCTCTCTATTGAGTCCATGATAGTGTATCCAAGGCTATGTCTGCAGTATACATTTAAGCCCCTTCTGTCTGGTGGTGCTGCATCACTTAATAGTTACAGATGTACCAAACCAGTTGTTGTGCATGCTTCCAGTCTGCTATTTTTATTGCTAGCATTGAAAATTCACTTCTTTCTGTTGTATGCCATTAAACTGTATATACTCAGCATCAGTATATCTAATTCTTAATGTGGCCACGTCTGTGGATTCTTAAATCCAGAAACTGGAGCCATGAACAGACAAGAGAGATCCTTCTTCAAGCTGGAGAAAAACCTCAGGTTCACAGAAAAAACTGAAACCTAAATCTAAAAATTTAAAAATTGGGGGGCTAAAATGATAAAAAGAGCACCTGTAGGTTTAGCAAGCAGATGCCCTCAGTGCCCATTGCTAGGCAACCACAACAGAATTGCCAGCCTCCCAGACTTGGTTTTTCTCAGTAAAAGGCAGGGGGAGAGAGCAGGGACCTTTCCAGGTTTGTTTTGGCCTTTGAGGGAGGACTTGTCAGGACCAGGCCTGGCAGCAAGGACTGGGCAAATTGGTACCACATGACTTCATGACTCACTCAAGCTCTGCTGCTTGCTACTGTTCAACAGCACTCACCCCATGAAAGCCAGTGGGGTGTAGTGATTAGAGATTCAGAACATGACCTGGGACACCCAGGTTCGAATTATCATTATCATTCAACTAGGAATAAGGCCCATTGTGGAAATAAATACAAAAAGCTCTAGAAAGAGGCTCTGGGAGAGTGCCAAGGCCTTGAGCACTCACCGTCAATGTGCTGTGGTGACCTCAGCAGGGTATAATGAGAGAGAGTCCACTGTTTTCTCCAGAGGAACTGATCTCTGCTACCTGAAGAGCAGTTGTAATTTTGAGTGATCTCCACCCCTCACCTGGACATTGGCAACGATTCTTACCTAGGAGGAAATGGCTAGTTTGGAGGGTGGAGTCTATGGCATTGTACCTGTCTGAGGTCCCACCCCTCCTCAAACTTCACCCTCTCCAGACTCCACGCCCCAAATCTCCAGGAACTTCCCAACTTGGAGTTGGCAACCCTATCTCCTTTCCAGCCAAGCATCAACCTGCCATTATCTGCCCCTCTGATGTCAGCTTTCCATCTCCTCCCCCCTCCTTCCTGGAGATCCATTGTAATTCTGAGTGATTTTCACCCCGTCCTGAGATTGGCAACAGTGGTTCCCCAGGAGGGAATGACTGGTTGGCAGGGTGGAGTCTATGGCATTGTACCTGTCTGAGGTCCCACCCAACCTCAAACCTCACCCATTCCAGGTTTCATCCCTCAAATCTGCCCATCTGGAGTTGGCAACCATATCTCATTCCCAGCCAATCATCAATCTACCTTTATTTCCCCCTCACTCTTCAGCTTTCCATTCCCCCCCCACACACACATGCAGCCTCTTCCATGCTCTCTGACTGCCACAGAGTCCACCATTTTCTGCAGGGGAACTGATCTCTGCCATCTGGAGAGCAGTTGTAACTCTGAGTGATCACCAGCCCTCACCTGGAGATTGGCAACAGTGGTTTCCCAGGAGGAAAAGTAGTCTTTCTCTGCAATGGGGACCAAAGCAGCTTAGATCATTCTCCTCTCCCCGTTTTGACTTGCACAACAACCCTGTGAGGTAGGTAAGGCTGAAAGTCTGTGACTGGTCCAAAATCACCCACTCAGCTTCTACAGCAAGAACCTGGATCTAGCAGATCCTACCCTGAAGCACTGACTGCTACACCTAGGGCAGCCAACCTCCAGGTGGAGCCTGAATATAACCAGGTATCACAATTGAACTCCAGACAACAAATCTCCCCCCCCCAGAGAAAATAACTGCTTGGAAGGTGAGCTTTATGGCATTCAGCTGAGGCCTCTCCCCTCCCCAAAGCCTGGCTTCCATGGACTCTACCAGGAAAGCTCCAGGAATCTCCATACCTGGAGCTGGCAACCCTAGTCAGGACTTGTTAGCCAAATTGCTGCTGATTATTAATTATTTGGGGGAATTATGATAGTAAACAAGGCAATAGACAAATAAGGGAGCATGGACCAGTGTATACAGGGGTCTCACTTTTTTCCGGATCGTCAGAAATAGACTCAAAGGCAAGCTTCAGTATAAAATGGTTTCATTTACTGAAGATATCTCACAAGCATACAATATTTCAAACACACTTGCAAATCTAGGAAAATTAGAGAGGAGGATAGCACATTCGCATTAGCAGGATGATGGTTGAGGGGCAATACTTTTACCTGTCCACAGAGGGATGAAGCGATCCTTGGGAAAAATAAAGGAGACTATAGGGTAATGGGGTCGTGCCCTGAACCGGCAGAGGCATGTGGAGACTCTGGCTGCACAAACCAAGAGTCATAGAGTTAGGGTGGGTATAGGAGGAAGGGACAGAAGAGAGAGAGAGCCCATGCATGGCGGGGTGCCCTCTTTTATGAGGTGGCTTGGGGGGGGGTGGGCTAGGCTGGCCACATCCCCTGGCACACCTCCTTTCAGTCCATCCCAAAAATACACTGATTGGATCAGGGATCAAGGGGGGAAGGGCCTAAGGGGATGGTCAATGTTGAACTCTAGTAACTATGGGCAGGGTAGTGGCACCTAAAGGGATTATGATGACCCATGTGGTCAGAGTCATTGTCATTGATATTCCTTGATTGTCTGATGGTGGCTGTTTCAGCTAGGTGAGGCTGGGTGGGGGAAGGGGAATGTTGCCTACATGTGCAGGAAGAAACTCCACATTGAGTTTGAATCCTTTGTCCTTGGGTCTTCTGCCTTGGCATGGCATCTGTCTGACTTTCAGTGCTTCATGTGGCTAGGGAGCTGGTCCATCTCACAGCAGGTAAGCGGGTAGGTAACCTCTGAAACCATTGTACATAATCTCACAAAAAGGCTTCCTTCTTCTCTGTGTGTGTAACTGGCATCATCTTTGGATAACTACACAGTTCAGTCCAAGTCTTAATAGCGCTAATAAGTGCCTTGCAGGGCAACAATTCCCCCCCTCAGGACCCTGGAGACGTCAAGTGAAAGGGTCCCGCATGCAGTCGCAGGAACTGGAGATGTCATCAAATCCAGAGGTCTGGTCATCCTTCAGGAGGCTGCAGGAATGAGGTTCCACTGGCTACTCTAACAGGGGACGGACTATAAAAAAACTAACATACCAAAAATGCCAAATTACCCTTGGCTCACTCCATCCAATTGGGGCAAATAAGTATCACCCAAGTACAAGGTACAGCAATTCACATAAAACACAAACTGAAAGACAAATTCAATTAAAAAAATAAAAACAAAAATCAAGCAACCGCTAATGAAAGAATCACTTAAAAAGCATTGTATGCAAATAAAGTTAAGAAAACATTCATCCTATAGTTTAAAAACACAAGCGCTAATCCATATGCGCAAAGGGAATAAAAGTTTATCTATTTACATTCACATTTGCTTTGTCCTTCCCTCTGGGGTGCACAAGATCGCTAGCTGTGCCAGAACGCGCCATCAGGTTGCTTAAAAGAGGAGGGAGGCACTTTTTACATTGAGTTTGTAAGGCACAGCATCAGAAACCCTCAGTCTTCTTCGGGGGCTGCGAGGCCCCCATCTTCGTCACATAATGACTTTGGAGCATTTGTTCTTCCTCGGCACGGGCATGAGTTAGCTCAGCCGGGAAGGAAGAGTGATGTTTGTGTAATAGGGAGGGGGCTCCCCCCCCAGTTCCCAAGACATTATAGGTACAATAATTTTGAGTTACAGCAATATTTTTCAGGCACATCATGTAATAAAATCATACTAAATGGTGAAGGACTTGAGAGTTTATAACTAAGGTGTCACACTCTGCATTATGTTTGTCACAGAAAACAGTAACTGTTGCTTGGAACAAGATTAATGTGGAGCCCGTTCCTTCGGGGGTAGAGGGTCCCATGGATCCGTACTTCGAACTCAGGGGAGGCTTCAGAGTCAGGCCCCTTCGGCTGAGCCTTCACTCTGTCCAAGCCCTGTAAAGCTTGGGTTCGAGGGAATGGATAAGGGGTATTTCCTCTTTTAATTGGGGCCTTTGTGGCTCTGAGGGGACGTTGTCAAAGCGTACCCATTTTAGCCCAAAAGCTTCCTTCTGGAGGCCTTCACCTATTACAGTTAAAGAATAGAACATGCTTGATCCCTTAGAAAAGACCCGTGTGGTCTCTTCTTTCTGTGATAGACATTTTGACAGGCCCATATATGGAGCTTGGGTGGTCGATGACAGCCGAGCTCTTTCAGGGCCAGAGGGTGTTACATATGCAAATGAACAAAGTCTTAAAAGCATGATGGGTACTTCTAAGTTTTTACACAAACAAGCTTATTTTCTTGAAAAAATAAATGCTCTTTTATTAAAGCAGTAGTACACATACAGCTATATAGATAAATAGATGACAGAAGCACAGTTTTGGGGTAGCAAAAAGTGATCACTCTGTCTTAAAAGGCTACAGAGAGAGACAGGGGATGGAGGCTCAGGAGTACAGGGCAGTCATACATGCTGAACTTGTTAGCTCGGTCGAACCAGGGACTGTATACATGGGCACCCCAGCTGTCGCCAGCCGGGATTGCATGTCCATCGTACCTGATCCTTTCTCTGAACCCGAGCGCTGCGAGGGCTTTGTGCTGCTACACAAGGAAACATGAGCAGGAGCAGCTGCATTGTGCGGGCTGTGCGAATGGTAGGGTTGGCTAGGTACCCCTCATCATAATGGAGAGGGGTCCGGCTCCGGGCACCTCTCAGGCTGACTTTTAAACTGTCTGCCTTGGTGGCTCCTGATCTCTGCAGCCTGCCTGAGTTCGAATCAGCCCCCTGGATTCAAATCCGCCCCCCTGGGTTTGATCTAATTTTTGGGCTAAAAAGCCCTCCCATACTGGCCAAAGAACAGAACAAAAGAGAGGAATAAAAAACTTTGGCACCCAAAACAGAAAGAGGGAAAAGGTGCTTTCATTAGAGCAGAAAAATGAACAAAGAGGGGTGTGTGTGTAGGATTGGGAGGAGGAAGCATCAGATTCAAAACATTTGAACTCAGGGTATTTAGCCACATGGGTGAGGGTATTTATTTGGTTAACTTGTGTTTTGACCCACCACCCTAGGCAAATCAGGGTGATACATAAAAGAATTTGAAATCCTATAATACTTACAATAGGGTATAGAGCTAAATTTAAAATTCTTGAAGCTGTGGGGCTCCAGCCAAAAAAACTTGCCACCAAGAGTTCTGTCCTGCTGTCTTAAAGTCTGCAGAAAGAGCTGCAATGCGTGCACCATTGTGAGAAACTGTGAGAGAAGCATTGTCTCTGGCTTCTTTAACCTTTAAAAGCTCATTGTGCAGTTCTGGATGTGTGAGCAGACCTCGGATTAATTCTAATCCTATCCCCAGAGATACTAGTGAAATGGAGTCATATAATTCAGGGGATAGAGATATTTCCTGTTGTGTCCAAGCTGGCGTTGAAAAGCTGAAATCACAGCCACTGATAGTGGTAATATTACAAAAGCATCTGTTGATTTTAGGGATCATGGGTTGAACATATTTTGAATTAATGTAGGCATAATTGCAGGCAGTCCTGAGGCACACACAAGCTCTTCCTAAATATACAAGAACTGAATGTGATTTGTGAATAACATCATATTGACACTGACCCTCTGTTTCTTTCCTAGGGGCCAAGCAAGGGTGATGTTCCTCAAGTGCATCATTGTCACAAATAAAGTCTAATTGCTCTCCATGTTTACACCGATTAGTATTTATGGTTTGCCAACTGGAAGAATTTGCTCTTGCCTACCGGTTACTATCTCGGGCATAAAGCACATTCTCAAAATCTGTTTGTAGCCCCAGAGGAATAACTGGGTACACAGGAAAAGATTCTTATGCAACCACTGTAATGACTACTAACTGCTGGGTGGCTGGATTAAAAGAAGCGTTTGCAAGGGACCACCACTGTTCTAAACTAAATTCATTGTGTGTTAAATTCCTTTTTATGAGTTCCTTGATTTCTAAAGGGATATTTCCGTCCATGGAATGCCTAATTATTCCCATGGCAGTTGCCCAATTTACAGTCTGTGCCTGTGTGCACACTAGTGCCACATATATATTGTGTTGCAGGGCCTGGATGCCTCCAGTGAGAATGCTAAAATCTTTCCCCATAATTTGCTCCCAACTAACCAGGAGCGGATTGGTAGAATGCTGTACGTTTGAAATCGAGTTTAAAGACTGGACAATGGGATCGCCCATCTGTGCCATGTCAGAAGAGACTCGGGAGACTTTATTTGCCACTACTTCTATGCTGGCTGCATCTAAGACAGCCATGCCAGCTCCTGCTGGTCCCATCCAGTCTGAACAACTACGCCTTGTGTGCACAGGGTGACTTCCTTCTGTCCAAAGCCTGAGCCAATTTTCCCAGCCTTGTTGGATTGGCTGCAAGTAGGGGGCACATGCTTCATGATGAAAGGAAGTTTCTAGTCCTTTTAAGTTGACATGGACTTTCTTTACTGAGATTTGGGGCCGGATAAGAACTGTTTCCTTTCGATTAAACTTTAGGGCATGAGATCCTACCACTGGGTAGGTTAAATTGCGGAGGATGTCTACCTCCTGAATTAAAGGATAAAAAATGAGGGTACTTTTATTGACTGATCCCATAAAAAGGGGAAAGTTTCCTTCTTGGTGGGTGACCCTAATAACTAATATTCCTAAGGATTTCAAGTAGAACTCTTCAGGGTGCTCTGTGCAGGGGGAGCCAGTCAAGCCAACCATCCAATCTGGGGGACCTTGTTGATGCAAGTTGTCCTGGTTAAGGGTCCAGTTAAGGGGTTTCCATTCGACATATGGGAAACTAAAATTGGTGCCAGAGGGATCTATCAAAATAACAGGGAATTCTGCCTCTTTGTCTAAGAGACGGTGGGTTCCAATGGAAATAGTAATTTTAAAAGGGTCTCCCGCATTCCATACTGCTGCAGAGACGATGGCTAGTTTGCGTGGGTTGTTAGTAATGGGCACCACACTCAGTGTAGTGGGAGGAGTTGGAGATGTCTTAGTGGGGGAGGTACGAGGGGGTTTGGTTGAACTATATTGTGGCTTTAAACTGGGCTAGATACATAAACAAAAAGAAAAGCATACTTGCCTCTTCCTGAAGTCTTGTTTCAGTGTAAATAAAACCTGTAAAGGAAAGGATTAGGGTTCTGTCTAGGGATTTCCAAATAACTTTATTAGGGAATAATAATAATAATAGAGCCATGTTCTTGTGCTATTCCACAGAGCGCATGTTGTTTAAAGTTGCAGTAGCGAGAGGCTCCTTCCGGGATTCAAACCCGGATCTTAAAAACCTTCAGGCTTGGGGTTCAGCAAGCTGCTCCACCGTGCCTGGTCAGTGGTAATGTAGGGTTTTGCACCAAAGAATCTCCTAACTTTCCATACTGTGGTCGACATAGATAGTGTCACAGTATGATTCCACCTCTGTGCAGGTGGGAAAGGTTCTAGGGGTAACTAAGGTAGCAAGAGAAATAGCAGTTAACTGCTGTGTCACTTTGTTTCTTTAAATAATTCTACCGCAGAGAAGCAGTTTCTATAAAAAAAACTTTAGACCAAAAGTCATTTGAGTTCCCTTCCTGAGAATCGAATCAGTTGCCTCTGTATTTCCAGGCCGGCTCCACTACGCTGTGTGCCACTAGCGTTGGTTACAGGGAACCAGCTTCCAGTTAATATAGCTCGCCCGCTTTGCTTCGCTCTTTGAGTGAAATCGGAGGGGGTAAAAAGTTTAAACTAGCTGAACTTAACCCAAAGTATTTCTAGTTTCACTTTTGGCAAACCTCGTGAGGGGGTTGTATAGCCTTATGGTTATACAAATGAGTGCCTGGGGCCAGGTTTACCTGTGAATAACTTTTTACAGGAGGTGATTTTTCACCCAGGAAAAAAAGGAACCTGATTTTCAAAATATACTGCACCAAAGACTGATCTAAAAGGAGGAGGTGGGGCGGGTCACTGTGATTTGAGTGGTATCGGTGCGTGTGACTTACCTTTCTTTTGGCCAGGGAAAGGCACGGTAAGTGTTTGTTATTTTGCTTTTTTAATTTTACTCCTTTGTCACCCCCTTTTATTTACAGATTGCACAGCCTGTCCGGCACCTATCACCCTCACAGATTAAGAATCCAATTTTTGGAGGGTCCGAAAGGACCCAATATCCTTGGTTAAAGAATAGAATCACAAAATAAATAAATAAATAAAGAACTGGCTGTCAGTTTGCTAAGGGGACACTGGTACTAAGTGTGCCTGGCCACTGTTGCCAAGCAGAAAAGTTGACCTAGGCAACCATGGTTGTTAGGCAGAAAAGCTCTCCTAGGCAACTGTAGTTGCTAGGCAGAAAAGGAAAAAAATAACAGGAAAAAACTGTTCCTATTTAAAACTTTTCCTACATCATCATCATCATCATCATCATCATCATCATCATGATAATAATAATGATAATAATATACTTTATTGTCATTGTACATAGTACAACGAAATTAAAGGTGCAATCATTCGGTGATCTACAACCATACTCATACACTCACACAACCATTCACAACCATCCCATAACTCCCTTAAGGTTCACATTGCAACTTAAACCACCAATGTCACCCAAATTCCAATTTCATACAGCATTTAAAGCAATAATAGCTCTCAAATAAAAACTATTGTTTAATCTGTTTGTCCTTGTTTTAATTGTCCTGTATCTTCTACCCGAAGGCAGCAGTTCAAACAGGGAGTGTTCAGGGTGTGACAAATCCTGCAGAATGTTCTTTGCTTTTTTCAAGCATCGAGAACTATACAATTCCTCCAGGAACGGGAGAGGGCAGCCAATAATCTTCTGGGCTGTGGTGATAACTCTCTGGAGTGCTTTCCTATCCACAGCCGTACAACTGGCAAACCAGGCACAGACACAGTATGTTAAAATGCTCTCTATTGAGCAACGATAGAAGGACATCAGTATTTTCTCACTCAAGTTATTTTTCTTTAAAAGTCTGAGAAAAAAGAGCCTCTGCTGGGCCTTCTTCACCAGAGCAGTGGTGTTAGCGCTCCAGGTCAAGTTTTGCTCAATAATCACTCCCAAAAACTTAAAAGTAGCCACCCTCTCCACACGTTCTCCACCAATAAACAGTGGCTGGATGTCCGTTTTGTTCCTCCTATAGTCCACTACCAATTC